>NC_135716.1:68421600-68721600 GCF_964656455.1 Halichoerus grypus
TGTAGGTTACAGACCTCTTGTCCCGAGCTGCTTTCAGGATTTTCTCTTTGTCTCTGAGACTCTTAAGTTTTACTATTAGATGTCGGGGTTGACCTATTTTTATTGATTTTGAGGGGGGTTCTCTGTGCCTCCTGGATTTTGATGCCTATTCCCTTCCCCAAATTAGGGAAGTTCTCTGCTATAATTTGCTCCAATATACCTTCTGCCCCTCTCTTTCTTCTTCTTCTGGGATCCCAATTATTCTAATATTGTTTCATCTTATGGTATCACTTATCTCTCAAATTCTGCCCTCGTGATCCAGTAGTTGTTTATCTCTCTTTTTCTCAGCTTCTTTATTCTCCATCATTTGGTCTTCTCTATCACTAATTCTCTCTTCTGCCTCATTTATCCTAGCAGTTAGAACTTCCATTTTTGATTACACCTCATTAATAGCCTTTTTGATTTCTACTTGGTTAGATTTTAGTTCTTTTATTTCTCCAGAAAGGGTTTCTCTAGTATCTTCCACGCTTTTTTCAAGCCCAGCTAGTATATTTATAATCGTCATTCTGAACTCTAGTTCCGACATCTTACTAATGTCTGTATTAATTAGGTCCCTGGCAGTTGGTTCTGCCTCTTGTTCTTTTTTTCTGAGGTGATTTTTTCTGTCTTGTCATTTTGTCCAGAGGAGAATAAATGAATGAAAGAACAAAATGCTAACAGGGTAACAACGACCCCAGAAAAATATACAGTAAACAAATCAGAAAAGACCTGAAACCGGGGGAAAAGAAAGGGAAAGAAAGAAAAAATTAAAAAAAGAATATGATCAAATATGATCAGGCTGGTGAATAGATCAGTGCCACACACTAGATTTTGGGGGTATTTTGGTCTGTTAGAAGAAAGTGCCTCCCAAAATTTTAAAGAAAGAAAAACTTATATATGTACAAAAATAAGGGTAAACATGATGAAGGGATGGAATATGACTGTAAAGATGAAAATGATAAAAGATTTTATAAAAGGAATTGATAAGATAAGAAGTTGGTTGAAAAAAGAAGAGGAATTAAAAAAAGGGGGGGAGAGAATGTGATAAGGCAGGAGACTAGAACAAAGCCATACACTAGAGATTTAGGGTATATTTTGGTCTGTTAGAAGAAACTGTATCCCAAAATTTTAAAGAGAGAACAACTTATGTATATACCAAAAATAAGGTTAACTACTATGAAGGGATACAATATGACTCTAAAAGTGAAAAATAAAAAAGATTTTTTAAAAAAGGGATTGATAAGATGTTGGTTGAAAAAGGGAAAAAGAAAAATTCAAAAAAAAAATGAGAAAGAAAGTTAAAAAAAAAATTAACTTTGAAAGACTAAAGAATCATGGGAATAAAGCCATGAATTCTATGTGCATTATTCCCCTAGCGCTGGAGTTCTGCTGTTCTCATTGATCGGTAAACTTGGTCTTGGCTGGCTGTTCTTGCTGATCTTCTGGGGGCGGGGCCTGTTGCCATGGTTCCCAAATGTCTTTGCTGGAGGCGGAGTTGCCCCTCCCTTGCCGGTCGGGGCTAAGTAATCTGCTCGGGTTTGCTCTCGGGAGCTTTTGTTCCCTGCAAGCTTTCTGCACAGCTTTGGAGGACGAGAGTGAAATGGCGGCCTCCCAGTCTCCGGAGGAGCCGAGAACTCGGGGCCCCACTCCTCAGAGCTGCCAGAGAAAAGCAGTCAGTCACTCCCGTCTCCCCGGTCTCCGGCCACACTCCGTGCTCACCCGGCCTGCGACCAAACGTTTCTATCTCTGGCACCTGACCCCGTGTGGAGTCTCCAAACCCAGAAGATTCCTGTGGTGCGCTCCCGCGCTGCTCCTCCCAGGGGGAGAAAGGGGAGTCTCCCTGGATCTGCCGCTTGTTGGGTCCCTGCTGGAAGAGCAGTGGCCCGACTGTGCCGCGGATCACGGTTTATGGCAACCCCGAGCCGAGAGTCCACTCCTCGGCTCCATCTCTGCAGCCGGCTTCCCCACTCTGATACCTGGGAACTCTGCCGCACTCGGTCACCCCCGGTCTTTCTGTGACCCCAAGGGTCCGGAGACCACACTGTCCCACGAGGGTTCCACCCCCGCTTAGCCACTGGAGCGACGTCCCTCAGCGGAGCAGATTTCTAAAAGTTCTGATTTTGTGCTCTGCTGCTCTATCACTTGCCAGAGTGGCCGATGGAGGCCCCCTCCCCCACCGTCTATCGTCCCGAATATCGCCTCGGATTCACTCCTCCACACGTCCTACCTTCCAGAAAGTGGTTGCTTTTCTGTTCAGAGAGTTGCTGCTATTCTTTTCTTCGATCTCCTGTTGAGTTCGTAGGTGTTCAGAATGGTTTGATCCCTATCTAGCTGAATTCCTGGGATCAGACGAAATTTAGGTCTCCTACTCCTCCTCCATCTTGCTCCTCCTCTCCAAAAACTTTTTTAAAATCACAATAATGGATTAAACCTACTCAACTTCAATCATGACATTAAAAACTCAAAGAGGACCATGATCAACCACAGCAACTGATTGTTAACACTGAGAGACATAAGTGTGCAAGAATGCAGTGTGTGTCCTGGGAACATCTGCATGGTGACAGTCTATATCCTGGCAGGCAGTGCACCCCAAGTGCTTCATCACTCACTTGCTGTGAAACCCATTCTTAAAAACTTTTTTTAAGGTGATGGGCATTACACTCTATATTTTGTTGAATCCAGCATTCAAAACAGAAACCAGAGAAGCTTTGAAATATGTAATAGGAATTGCATCCACATCTCAGTGGTGTTATTTCTTAGAATGGGTGATAGCACGTTTTGCCTTAGAGTTCAGTGTCTTCAAAATCATTAAAATGCCATCTGCTGTCATTTTGTAAGGAGAGCTTCTAAAATAATCTAAAAAGGCAAGACTATCCACATTAGTTTTCTAAAATTCCAGAAACCTGCTATCAGAAAAATGATTTTAAACTAGGTTTTTGTGTTGACTCTCTTTTTATTTTTTCAATATATATTTAAGCAATTACTATGTGTCAGTCATCATGCCAGGTTTTAGGGGAAGCAGTTATGGACAAGGTAGACAGAGGCCCCATCCCTATACACAAAGGAGAAGGACAGTGAATCTCTCTGATTAAATGCTGTAGAGCAATGAGAGCAGACATACAGGGGACCATGGAATCTATAGCAAGAACCATTCTCATGAAGTAATGGAAAAGGAGATCCGGGAGGGCTTCCTGAAGAAAGTGATATGTAGGCTGAGACCTGAAAGATGAATAGAAGTCAACAAAGTGAAAAGGAGAGGGAAGGCCGTTTCAAGCATAGAAAATAGCTTATGTGAAGACTTAGAGGTGAGATAGATCATGGGACTATGAGGGAAAAAAATCAATAGAGCTGGAGCCTAGATTTCACAAGGACAGGAAAGGTAGCTGGAAAGATATGCAGGCATAAAACAATAGATCCAGACTACATAACACTAAGGAAAATGTAAGAACAAAGGAAAGCCTTTGAGATGTGTTTTACAAGGGTCACTCTCTAAAGAATGGGCTGGAGAACTGCAGGAGAAATAAGGAAAGGCTTGGACATGCTGTGACAGTGGAGATGAAGTTGGATGAGACCAAGGTGCCCTTTGGAGATAAAGTGCCAAGGCCTGGGGAGAGACGGGGTGTACAGAGTGGGAAGTAAGTAGTCAGCAATGATTCTGATTTCTAACTTAGGCAACTGACTATATGAAGATGTCATTCACAAGATATGAAATGTCAAAGCACAAGCAATTTGGAGTAACAAGTGTGAGATTCTATTACTTAAGTTTTGGACATGTGGACATATTGTGTTTGAATACCTGCAGAGCATCTGAGTAGTGATGTTCATTTGGATCTGGTTCTGGAACTCAGGAGCGAAGCCTAGGATGGAGATCTAGGAGTCCTCAATGATTCCAATCATGAGAGTGGAGGAGACCCCCCAGGCAGAATGTGGGTTGTGAGGAATGGAGAGGACCTGAGAAGTACCCCCAGTGAATACCAAATTTGCATGATGGGCAAAGAAAGACAGTCTTATATCTTATGCCAATTTCTCTGAGAAGTAAATGTTGAGACAAAGCTGTGTGCTGATATTTCTTTAAGGTGCCATGCCTGGACGAGTGCAAGGTGGATAAAAACACAAGTCTAGGAACGAGGGAAAGCAGATAAAAGGTAATGCATTGCCAAACTAGCCACAGCCTCACAGGATAACATAGTCACATACCTGTTCATGCAGGACTTCTCCAGAAAGGTCATATGAAGCCCATGAAAGGGGTTTTTTGTTTCAGGGTAAGAAAGGGCAAACAATTTATCTGCTAGGTTTTTCCCATTTCCCGTGTCTTATGGATCAAAGTTTGCCTCCACATTTCCAGGTTTCATTACCTTGTCCTCTTAAGCACCTGCTGAGGAAGCCTGAGCCATGAGGTTTCCACCACGTTCAATTTGGGTGCTGGAGCTGCTGCAGCTTCCCCATCGTAGGCACTGTACAGGCTCTGCAGAAGTCAGGCCCTTGTCCCTGCTGGAAGCAAAGACCAGAAGATGGTAAAGGTGACAAAACAATGGCAGCAGAAGCCAGGACTTTACAAACGCTAGAATGTGAGCCACCACTGGGCTTATCTAGCCTGACACCAGGGTAAGCTGCCATGACTGAGGGGAGAGGTGGGTCTGAACAAATCTGGACACGAGTGTAATGAACTACCAAGAGTACATCCTATAAGGAGTCTGACAGAAATGGCCCAAGGTGGTCAAAAAGTTAAATAATGTCAAGGAAGGCAAGGAAAAAGTATTTCATAAAGGGGCCATCTATGCCAAATATTTCTGACAAGTAAGACAAGCAGCTAACAACTGTAGTGGATTATAATGGATTGTCCCTTCTTCTGGCAAAGACACTCTAACTTTGCTGTGGGGAAATACCATCAGATAGTTATCTCTGTGCTCACGGAGACAGCATGCTAACCATCCAGGTCATTTCACAACAATTGGGAAAAAGCTATAAACTCAGACTTTTCAATTATATGACCCAAATTATTCTTTTTACTAAGCCTATTTTAGCTGGTTTTTTATCACTGATAGCTGAGAGTTTCCTGGTAACTACAAGAGCAGAAAGGTGTCCATTGGATTGAGTGTCAGATCAGTAGGGGCCTTAGAGAGAACAGTGGCAGCGGTGAAATCCTGGAAAAAGTAATTGTTTCTTTATCCTCTTTTCAACTCCTCAAATGCCAGTTCATCTACTGGGAAGGAGAAGGACAACTTTAAAATGTTTCAAGCATCTGCAGGAGGAAGGAGAAATGACAGTCACAAATGGATCCTGCTTGGCATCTCTGCTCTCAGTTATGCTTGCATAGCTTCCTTTCTGTTAGCGTCTGTGCTTCTGCCTTTCAGATCTGGGACTGGTAACACCTCAGCTGCTGCTGGGTTCCTGCTCTGTCCCCTGTGGTTCCATACACCCTGGCTCTACCCTGGTAATTCTTTTCTTTTCTTTGTAAATAAAAGCCTCCTCGAAATATCCTAATTTGAGCATGCCATCTCTTTCCTCTTGGAATCCTGAAACTGATCCAAATGTCAGACTTTTTTATCCTAATGTTTAAAAAGGAAGCTAAAGCACAACATTCTCTTTAAGGAGGATAGCCAGTTTATTGTAGGTGTTGTTGTATTGTTTGTTTTGTTTTTAAGGAAGTATGTGAGGCAGCCACATCCTTCAAAACCATATTCTTAGACAACCAGAAGAACATACCTCTGTTTGTCTTTCTGTCTATCTGAATATCATCTACCCATCCCAGAGTTACTAGACAGTTACGTTTGTGATTTAGGGCCCTTTGTAAAGTTAAGTGAATCACCTCCTGAAATCAGTGGAAAGCATAACTGTACAGCAGTGATGTTTGGTTATGGCTGACAACTGAATGATGACTGCACATTGATTTTTAAATATCAGTTGCCTTTAACTTGAGTAGCTTTTGTTATTTTATTTCCCAAAATAGTTCCCAAGAAATTAGCATGTATCTGGAAGGCCAGTATTCTGCATCATGTACCATCTAACACACTGCTAGGTACAGAACAGTTGATTAATAACTGCGGGCAGATTGACTTGTTTGTGTAATTAATTGTGTATATGGTTGTCTGCAGTCAGCGCTATGGTGTGTAAGCAGGCAGACCATGCTTACTTTTATACCTCTGAAAGCTGTGACCTTTTTTGCATTGTCTCATTAAATGGATTAAAATAACACCCAGAGAGGGACTCTATATTTAATATTCCTTACAAGAAAGGTCCTTAAATTTATCACCCTTCTCCCACCGCCATAATCAACTCAACTCTAACATTTAAATAACTGAAGACCTAGAAATGATTTTCAGAGACATAATCCAAAACAACTCAATTTAGAAGATAATATGCTTCAAAATAAAATGTCTTTATTAAGCCTATAATAGCTTTTCCTGAACATAAAACTGAAAAAGAAAGTTAATTTACGTATTTTTAATGTTTATTAAAAGTCATTGTAATGGGGGCACCTGGGTGGCTCAGTTGGTTAAGCGTCTGCCTTCAGCTCAGGTCACGATCCCAAGGTCCTGGGATCGAGCCCCGCATGGGGCTCCCTGCTCCGCGGGAAGCCTGCTTCTCCCTCTCCCACTCTCTCTGCTTGTGTTCCCTCTCTCACTGTGTCTCTCTCTGTCAAATAAATAAATAAAATCTTTAAAAAAAAAAGTCATTGTAATGTCCATTCCTAACAGACTTATTCTTGTTTTCAAGTTGATTTTTTGGGGAATCCATTCCATTTTTTTAAATCTCATTTATGATCTGAGCCCATATTTATTTATATTTATAATTTATATATATTTATTTATATTTATAATTTATATATATTTATAATTATATTTAATAACCCTAAAAATTGCCACAAGCAACTTTGATTCAACATGATAAACTTGACAGTTTTCACAGTTGTTACAGAGCAACAAATGTAATGCGAATGATGTATATGCCCACATAAAGGAACAGAATCCCACATACATGTCACATACAAATGGATTATTAAAAATAATGCTGGAGAGGGAGCACACTGGGCTGTCTCTGCCAACTGCTTCCGGTGTCCCCACCCTAGCAAGTCAAAAACATGCTTAAGGAAATGGCCTCAAATTCTTGGCTGCATTGTTTAACCTTACTCTCTGGATCAGCAATCATACTTTTCTTATGTTCTCAGTTATTTAGTATTTTGTTGGAAGAACAGGGTGACATCCAGCCTAACATTCTGAGTAATTACCCTCATGTAAGACATCCAGATGATACTGGCCAGAATCATCTAGAAGGGCAGATGATGTTGAGTGCAGATGCTAGTTATCATAAATATGGAAACACAGTTCACTGGACCTGGAAACCTCTATCAGGTGAAAATTCTTTGCTGGGTTGTGACAGGACCTCAAAATCTACAGCAAATGACCAAATATATCAGAGCTACAAGGACCCATTGTTGTAATAAAGCATAGTTTATGAACCCAGAAGAAAATAAAGACCTTTCCACTGGAGAATTAAACACCAAAGTAGGCAGAGACCAATTGTACTGGAAAGCAGTTAAAGCCATCCAGTATGTTCATGATCATTGTCTAGAATATGCTGATTGGTTTATGAAAGCAGATGATGATATGTATGTCATACTAGATAACTTGAGATGGCTGCTCATAACCTATGATCCTAAAGAACCATTTACATGGGGGAAGATGCAAGTATGATGTGAAGCAGGGCTACCATGAATGGAGGCAGGGCGTGCACTGAGCAAAGACACCCTGAGATTTGTTCATGTGGTTTAAATGCACATCTGTACCCATTTCCACCCCTGAAGTCTTAGTGCTGGGAAGATGCATGGAAATCCTAAACATAGAAGAAGGGAATTCCAGAAATTCCACTGGAAAAGAAGCTTTCTATCCCTTTTTGCCAAAAACAAACAAACAAACAAACAAACAAAAACACCACTTAATCTAAGGTTCTCTACCCAGACCTCTTTGGTACTGGAGATGTAACTACGTCCCTCCTATAGAGGGTTCCAGTTGCTGTTCTGCTTTTGCAATTTCTTCTCACTACGGGAAAGTACAGCTATGCCTGTGTTATCATTTTCATCCATATGATTATTTATATAGCTATCAACTTGCCTTACTGGAGAATTTACTAAAAGAAATAAGCAAAACAAACAGAAATAAAGGTGTAGAAGCAAACTTGGGAAACCTTTGAAATAAACCCAGGAAAGAACAAAGGTATGGTGTCTGACACTGCACTGAAAAAGGATCTCTGCATCTGTGAAGAGAACACTGGGGTCCCAGTGAGCAATTCTTTCTAAGTGGATATTCCGTACTAGAAATTTTCCATAAAAATGGCTGCAAACTGAAGCTTTAGCAGGAGCGAGAGTGTTTTAAAATGTGTTTTTGGTACAGTACTGTTATATGTTGTATTTTAAAATGGTGGTCAAGATGAGAGATTTTGTTGCCTCTTTCTGACCAGATATTTAGTGGCACTAAGAAAATAAAGCAGCTAGAGGCACCTGGGTGGCTCAGTGGGTTGGGCATCTGCCTTTGGCTCAGGTTGTGATCCCAGGGTCTTGGGATGGAGCCCTGTTTTGGGCTCCCTGCTCAGCAGGGTGTCTGCTTCTCACTCTCCCTCTGCCTCTCCCCTTGCTTGTGCTCTCTCTCTCAAATAAATAAATAAAATCTTTAAAAGAAAAGAAAGAAGCTAAACTTACTAAACCTACACTGCACCATGTTAAGTAAAACGTCCTTGATGCTAAACAGATCTGTCTTATGAAAACTCTAGAAGGAAACACTGATGGTCAGCATGTTTTTAAACTCAGGATGTGTGTTTGAATTGCAATACAACATAAATGAACTGAACTCACCCTACTTACATCATTTCTAATAAAAATTTTGTTGTGATTATTTATAATTAGTAGCATTTCTTCCAGAAAAAATAAAAAGGTAGAATAAGAACTCTACTTGTCCTAAAATGCACTAATAAAATCACATTTTGAAACTTTCGTGGGTCTTGACTATGTTTTATATCTGGCTCTAATTAGTGGTTAGTCTTTTACTAGAATAAATAATGTTCATTTAGTCCTTCTGGTCTCTTTTCTAAATATGTTTACCACTTCTTGGGGTGCCTGTGGTGGCTCAGTCAGTTAAGCGTCTGCCTTTGGCTCAGGTCATGATCCCAGGGTCCTGGAATCAAGTCCTGAATCAGGCTCTCCGCTCAGCAGTGGGTCTGCTTCTCCCTCTCCCTCTGTGATCCCTCTTGCACTCTCTCTCTCGCACTCTCTCTCTCAAATAAATAAATGAATAAATCTTTAAAAAAATAAATAAATATGTTTATCACTTCTTGAGTTTCATTCTCCACTATCAATATTTATTTACTCAAATATTAACAGCATCCTATAAGCATGACTTTTAAATTTTTTTGTCCCAAATGTACCCATTTTTAGCTTTGAGCAACTGATAAATAGTAGATGTGATGCTATTTCTCACATGGGTATCATTTTAATGCTTTTCTTAGATCAGTGTCACTTATATTAGTACCACTCTCAGAGATTCCTAAATGACATTTAAAGTTGATTAATTAGAATTCTTTCCAACTACATAGTTATAGTTGTTTTTATTCTTATGTTGAGAGGTGAACACTTATTTGTCTTTCAGGACTTGTATAAAACAGTTTTAAAATCCTTCCTTTTTAGTATCTGATGTGGCCATTAGTTATACTGACAAAATAGTCTGAAAGCAGGATTTTGATAAAAAATTAATTGAAAATATTAAAAAATGTTGAGTGCTTAAATAAACTTTTAAAAAATCAGAAATTAGGGGTGCCTGGGTGGCTCAGTCAGTTAAGCGACCAACTCATGATCTCAGGGTCATGAGATCGAGCCCTGCACCAAGTGTGGAGCCTGCTTAAGATTCTCTCTCTCCCTCTCCCTCTGCCCTTCCTCCCACCCTGCTTGTGCACGCTCTCTCTCTCTCAAAAAAAAAAAAGTCAGAAATTAAAAGACCAAATAATTTATGAACAATAGACTGAAGTTTGCTGATTTTTACTATTTTTGAATGTTAACTTTTGCCAGTGGATAATAAGAAGATACTCATTCAAAATGGTCTTCCAAAATACATCCACAAATGTTTCACTCTAAATTAGAGATCCTCTGTTTAAAGTTTCTGAAAAAAAAAAAATTAAACTTTGAATTCTCGTTGGATTTAGCGATAGTATCCAAATATATTAACACAGGATAATTTAGACTTCCTATAAGATTATCTTCAAAGTTACAGATGACAAATTCTTACATGTTTAGCTTGCTAATTTTAAATGACTGAGTGATTTATATTTATTTGCAAAAACTTGTGAAAATCATGACCACTTTGGATGGCGTATTTGAGAAAGGATGTTCATTTTAGTGACAAATCAGAGTACTATCCCCAAAACACTCACTAATATTTACCTATTAATTTTATTTTTGTGATGGGAGCATCTATCAAAATTTGAAGGAATTCAGATCCATTTTTGTGAATAATTCTTTACATTAATGTGGACACCAATTTATTTGTACTTTTTTATACTGTAGGTGTACATAGTTTCTGGTAAATATCTTAGAAACCTTAAAGTTTATACACAGAAAATTAACATGAGCAATAGCCTTGAGCAACTTGCTTGGGCTCTCTGTGCCCCTGTTTGCTCCTCTATAAATCAGAGATGATAATGCCACACACTTCACAGGATATGTATTAGGATTAAACAAGCTAATAACTGTAAGGCTCTTAGAACACTACCCAGCCCAGAGTAAGTGGTTAATAAATAAAGCTTTTATTATTATTCTGTTGTTTTGGAGTATAACTATGTTATTCAAATAAATGAAAAGCCTACTTTGATCAAACCAAATACTAAAGACAATATTTCTTACATTTCTTATAATAATTTGGGGAACATTCTCTGTGTCATAAAGGTGGTGGGTAGCAGGATTAGGGTTCAGCTCGTGTGTTCTTTTCACCATGCTAGGCTTGGGGTTAGTCATTTAGTATTATTTCCATCCTCACAGATGACATGTGGCTGATCTGTGGGTCAGTGATACTTAAATTAACCTAACAAATTGTCACCGTGGTTTTCAAACTGTGATTTGTGAACTCTTACTGAGGCATTTGTTCAAATGAAGACTTCAAGAATCCAATTCCGGAAGCCTGGTGCTAGCATGGGGCCCAGGAGTATGTGTGCTGGCTGCATACCCTAGGTCAATTCTCAAAGTGTGGTTACAACCAGCAGCAGCGCCAGCACCTGGAAACTGGTTACAAATGCAAATCTTTGGGCTCTGAGCCAGACCTACCAGAGGAAAACCACAGGGATGGGTTCAGCAACCAGGATTTTAGCAATCCCTTCAGGTGGGGCTTACTCATGTGAACGTCTGAGAACCGCTGTCCTAGGCAATTCTCGTACAAATGATCCTTGGACCACATTGAGAGTTACTGACCAATAAATCAGGGATTTTTCAAAGATTTAGACAAGTCATCTTTTTAAATCAGTGTAGTCCAAGATAACACTATATTGATGTAAATAACTTTAAAGATACTTTCATTTAAAGGGTCAAGAGAACATTTTGGCAAAACTCTTTAGCTTCTCAATTTTTCCTCACTGTCAGTCAGTATGTTGATACTAACCCGAGAGTCACTAGCACTGGAGCCCTCAGTAAAATCTGCATTTCTTGATATGTAGTAATTCCATATTTGGGACAAGAAGGTTTTTTTTTTCCTTAAGTGGTAAGTACATATTAGTTCATTAAAATAATATATAAATGAGTTTCATCTAAAAATGTCCACAGTTATTAGTAAAAAAAAATTAAATTGAGGTAGTTATAAGGACAAAAAAAAAATTGGAAAGCTTAATTCTCCCTGTTGAAAATAAGGGAAGAGATTTCTCTCCCCTCCCTTTTATTAGAACATTTATCTTAGAAAACCTGTAATTAAAAGTTCTTTCTCTGTGCCTTTGAAATATGTATAAATCTTTTTAGAAGCTGAATAAGCCTCTTGCAAGCACTATGACCCAGGAGTGTCTTTCTCTAGGACCTGTGAGCCATCTCTTTGAAATGTAATCATCAAGAGAGATTGTACCCCTTTCTCCCAGTTTCTGTGAGGATAGGAGCCTAATTTGGATGAGCTCCTGGTTCCCAGTTGCAAAACTACTTCTTGCAGTAAAGATTGGAGACGTTTATTTTCCTTTGTCTAAAACCAGTCAACAGACAGATATGGTCACTGGAATTATCAGGTGAATTTAGGATGAACTATATCTAATGAACGGTGCTGTCAACTTCTCTAACTTGAGGACTACTTATGGTTTATCTTGAGAACATATTGGACTGTATCTATTTGGCTTTACAAAAAGGTGAGACTTTCTCTGCAATCCCTTAGTAGATTGCCTTTGATCATCACATTCTGGTTTAATGCTTATTCAATAATAACCGTTTTCTGTTCCCTGCTACTTTTATGGAGAACATTTTTTTTTTTGATTGGGAGAAGTTTTTGTTCTTAATTATATTTTCCCCAAGATAGCAAAATCCTGTTTTAGGATATATAGAATTTTTTTCTGCTAATTCATATTACCAATTAAAACTCTCATCACTTTCAAGAATCAGTTGATTTCATATACAACCTGATAAAGCAAAAACATATCTGAGACCAATGGAGCATATAAAACCAGATTTCCTGGTGATGATGTTTTATTCATCATCTGTTAGAAACAAAATCTTTCTCATAGGGATAAATGTTTAGTGTGGTCTCAAGACAAAAAAGGCTTTTGCTGTCTTAATAGACTTGTATGTTCTAGAGGGAAGTACATGGATTAAAAACTATGTTTTCATCCCAGACTTTGAATATTCACTGTCAAATACCCTAAATTCCAGAGAAGATTTTGTAGCTGCAATAATGTTAAAAAATAAGTAACCAATATTTAATATTTTTAAATATGGTACTTAGGTCCACATTAAGTTTCCTAAGTGGTTATTTCATGATCGTTTGAGTATTATTTTTTCATTTTCCTTGAGCCTACCAAACTTTATTCGTACCAAGCGTAGGCACTATTATAGATGGTAGAGTCCCTAACTTGATTTATTAGATTTTTTTCATGGCTAGTTTTTCTTCGTCATTTAAGTTTCTGGTTCATTAGACTATTTCTTTCTTTGACAATTTAAATTTCTTTGTTCACAGACCTTTATTTCCTTCATAATTAACTTCCATTTTCTGCTACTCTTTTTTTAAAAATTTTTATTGTTATGTTAATCACCATACATTACATCATTAGTTTTTGATGTAGTGTTCCATGATTCATTGTTTGTGCATAACATCCAGTGCTCCATGCAGAATGTGCCCTCTCTAATACCCATCACCAGGCTAACCCATCCTCCCACCCCCCTCCCCTCTAGAACCCTCAGTTTGTTTTTCAGAGTCCATCGTCTCTCATGGTTCGTCTCCCCCTCCAATTTCCCCCCCTTCATCCTTCCCCTCCTGCTATCTTCTTCTTTTTTTTTTCTTAACATATATTGCATTATTTGTTTCAGAGGTACAGATCTGTGATTCAACAGTCTTGCACAATTCACAGTGCTCACCATAGCACATACCCCCCCAATGTCTATCACCCAGCCACCCCATCCCTCCCACACCACCCCCCACTCCAGCAACCCTCAGTTTGTTTCCTGAGATTAAGAATTCCTCATATCAGTGAAGTCATATGATACATGTCTTTCTCTGATTGACTTATTTCGCTCAGCATAACACCCTCCAGTTTTATCCACGTCGTTGCAAATGGCAAGATCTCGTTCCTTTTGATGGCTGCATAGTATTCCATTGTATATATATACCACATCCTCTCATTTTCTGCTACTCTTAATGCTGCTGTGATACACAAGGTTAATCTGGGTGCTGTTGCTAGTGAGATTAGAGTTTGTATCACTCACTGATAACTTTTTAATGGGTCCTGGGATCGAGCCCCATGTCCAGCTCTCTGCTAGGCGGGAAGCCTGCTTCTCCCTCTCTCACTGCTACCTCCTTCCCCCCCACCCCGCTCTTGTGCACACTCTCTTTCTGAAATAAATAAATAAAATCTTTAAAAAATTAAAATAAAAAAATTGAGTTATGTGTACATATCAAAATTGAAATAGAAATTTCAGCACAGATGTATAAGAAATTTTACAACTTCTCCTTAGGGAATCCCAATCTAAAACCAGTTTTAGAGCTGAATTGTTCTCTATTTCAACTCCCTTATCTCTACCTCTACTTCAGTTTATATTAGTTAAGTTTAAGGAACATTTTAGGACACTGAAAATTAATAATTTATATGAACTGAATTTATTATTAGAGAGAAATTAGTCTTAGTGCTAAACATTGTGTTATATAGCACAGAGAATATTTATGCATTGGAATTTTTAAAATGTGTATGTTAATAGTGTCATAAATAGTGTCATAAATATTTTTTAAAAGAGTCTCGTGACTTGCTTATTTTAAGTGAAAAAGTGTTTTTGGGAAATGTTTTTAAATGCCTTTTGGTGACTTTTAAGTAGCAGGTTTAAACCACTGCATAAAATAATTATCATGCTAAGATAAACAAACACTACAAGGAAAAAAGAACTTTTAAGGGTATATTAGGTTAAGCCAATCACAAATAAAAAGTCAAAAAAAAACCACAAGTAAAATGTCTGTACTATAAAATAAGTATATGAAAATGTGACTTGTCTCCTGGGCTCTCTGAGCACAAGAGACAGGCTCTGGTAGACAGTAAAAGCAAGGGTTTCATTTAGTCACTTGCACTGAAATCAATTTTTAAAAGACAGGTTTTAAGTTCTATGTTTCAACAAAACCAGAATGTAAAACAGAAAGCAAACAAACTTTGAAACATGGAGTAACAATCTCATTCACGTCTATGAGGTGATATCTTTTAATAATTGATGTTATAATCTAGCTAAAAGTTTAGTGTCTTAAAAGTCATTATAATTCTACCTCATACAATTCTGTAATGAAAGATGTTAAAAGAATCTGCAAAAGCAAGATGATACATGCTAGTTTTATGAAATTCTTGAGAAAGGAAACTTTCTCAAGATGTTCTGGAGTGGACAAAATGAGAAAACAAAAACATTCACAAATGTGTTTAAACATTAGACATATTTTTAAGCCTATCACTGTGCCAGGTTTGGGGTAAAGCAGTTATGGGCAAGGTAGACAGAGGCCCTACCCCTATACAGAAAGGAGGACACCTAAACAACCCCTCTAACTGAATACAGTGGGAACAGAGGTACAGGTGCGGTGGCGACCATAGCAGGAACACCTAGCCCGAACTGGGGGGAGGAGTGAAGATCCAGGAGGACTCCCTGGAGAAAGGGATAGCTAGGCTGGAACCCGAAAGATGAGTAGAAATTAGCAAGGCGAAGAGAGACAAGACTGTTCCAAGCAGAGGAAATAGCTTATGTGAAGACTCAAAGGTGAAAAAGATCACGGGCCCCCAAAGAAATAAAAGTTCAATAGGGTTAGAATCTAGAATCTAGACCTAGATTGTTGAGAGGCAAGAAATGAACCTGAACACATAGGTCGAAGGTAGGGCATAAAAGGCAGACTTCATAACATCAAAGAATATTTGCAAAAGGACACCAAAGAGCTTTTGAGATTTGCGTTTCACAGGGATCACTCTCTGAAGAATGGGCTGGAGGACTGCAGGAGAGGCTGGATGATGGCTTGGAGAGGTTACAGCAGCGGGGGTGGGATAATGTTGATGAGAAGATAGAATTGTCAAGGCCTGGTGAGAAACGATGTGAACAGTGAGGAGTGAGAGACAGCGAGGGGTCAAGGTGGTTCCAGGTGTCTGATTTAGGTAAACATGGTGGTGCCATTTACTAAGAAAGGAAACGTCAAAAACAAAAAGAGGAAATGTCAAGGGAAGAGTAGTGTGGGTTTGGCACATGGATAAGTTCGAGGCATGTTAGCTGGAGATTCCTGTGAGCCCTCCCAGGAGGGACCTCCAGTAAGAGCTGGGTCTGTGGGACTGGAGCTCAGGAGAGGAGCCTAAGATAGAGATGGAGGTCTGGGAGTCATCAGATTGTAGATTATAGTGGTCATTTTATATATATAATATATGTGTGTATGTATGTGTGTGTGTGTGTGTGTGTGTGTATATATATATATATATCACAGAAACCTCAGGAATAGGTGGTATCTCTCCAGAAGAATGTGTGTTGTGAGAAGAGAAGTGGTCTAGGAGGAAACCTGAGGAGAAAGTCCTGTGTCTTACCCAGGTTCCCTAAGAAGCAAAGCCAAAGCAAGGAACGTGCTAACACTTTACTGGAGGGGTGTGGGGGTGCTGTGGCAGGGCAGTAAGAGTAAGACAAAAGTATGAATGGGGCAGGAAAGGCAGGAAAGCGAACACACAGGGGTGCATTACCTAGGTGGTCACAGCCTCACGAGAAAACATGGCCTGGCGTTTGGTCATGCAGTCTCAAGAGAAAGACCCTGTGTAAACGTTGCCTTTGAAAAATTCTGTCAAGCAGACTTCTTGCTCCTTCTCATTTCCTGCCTCTCATGAATCACTCACCCTTCCTGTGCATTAACTTCCCGGCATTTCTTAGTTGTACTAACCAGCCCTTCCAGGCACCCATTGCGGAAACGAGCCTTTGTGGGTCTGTTTTTCTCAAGTCTCAGTATGGAACCTCTAGTTCTTCCTCCAAATGGGCACAATGGAGCTTTTCCAAAGCCCAGCCCTCAGGGGGTCCGAGACAGATGACAGTCAGGTGTTGTGGCCCTGTTGGCAAGGGCTGGAATTTTGTAAATATTGAAATGATGTGAGTCTCACTGGGGCCTCTATAGCTAGGAATCCACGCAAATCACTGTAAGGCTGAAAAACTTTCCAAAGTACAGAATGAAGTTTTGAAAGGACAAAGTGAAAGTGGATCTGGTACATCCCATGAGGAAGACTGGGAAGTTGGAGTGGAAAAAAGAATATCAGAGGGCAAGGGAACAGTGTGTCTAAGGTTTCTGTCTAGTTGTACACAATAAACACTGACATGGGTAGGCACTCATTCCTTCGGCTTCTGGTAAAGTGCTTTAGTTTTCTTGTGGAAACCATGCCTCCCCTACTCTTGGTTCATCTGGTTTGGGTTGCGTGAACCCCACCCAGTGGTTCTCAGATGCAAACAATCAGTGTGTGACCCCCCTGCACCCACCAGAGCAATGGGACTCCATGCCAGGAATTTCACTGGGACAACTGGTAAAGAGCTGGAAACCTGGGACTTTTAAGTTTTATGAACCAATGAATTTCCTTTCTTTGCTTAGGTCAGTTAGAATTGTCATTCTGCCATTTCTGTCACTCCTGACTGCTACAGGGACCGAGAAGCGTCCATTGGATTTAATGATAGAAACCATTGGTCTTGGTGAGGATGATTCCAGTGCAGGAGCACTGGAGAAGTCAGGATGATTCTGACCACTTCTTCATCCTCTTTCCTCAAGCCTTAGAATGCTGTTTCACTACTTGCCAAAGGACTAAGAAGTACAATGCTTGGCGCATCTATAGGAGGAAGCGAAACTGACAAGGGCAGCCTGTTTGGCACCTGTGAACCTATCGCTCTGGACCTCCCCTAGGGGCAGAAGTGCTGCCAGAGCATAGCAGATCCATCAGTTCTAAAAGATTGCAGGCAGTCCATGATAATGAATAGGTTCAACTTTAATGTGTGTTTCCCCCAAGTACCTACTCCCATACCGGGAACATAGTGGACTTCTATGAAATATGGGTTCACTTGAGATGCCTGGCCTACAAGGAGCGAGGAGCGGCCTACAGGATTGCTCAGTCTGGAGTTTTCACAGAAGATGGCGTCCCTCTCAGGGCTGAAAAGATTGTATTTTGGTCAAATTTCCGAAATCTGATCACTCTAAAGACTAGATGTAGAAATTTTTAGATCCATTTTATGATTCTTTCCTTCATCTCCATTCTTTTTCTTAGACTGGTAACAAATCAGTTACTCAAACCCCAGTTTCCTGTCATAATAATTCTCATATCGGCTCCTTTCTCCTTCAAGTTGTATTCCCAGATTCAGGTGCTCATGACCTCTGGCCTAGAATAAAGGAACAGCATCCTAATTGGTCTCTGTGCCTCCAGCCACTGTCTGCTCTTTTACACCCTTATACAGCTTAATAATTTCATAATTTCATCAAACGTCTGAGCCTTAGTTAAAGCAGAGGTGTTGGATGACCCTATAACCACAGTGTATTTATACTTCTATTATAGCTTGTGCGGTAGCCAACCTTTTATTGAATTAGCTGGAGGCATTTGTGTGCCTCGGTTTATCTGTCAGTCTTCCATAAAGCATTGTGTATTTTTTGAAGTTGAAAAATGATTCCATGGGCTTCAATTCACTAATAAGGCCGCAAGGCAATTAAATGGAAAGAAATTTCCTTAAATACTGGCATGTGACAGGTAGATACTGAGTTTCTTTTTTTAAGATTTTATTTCTTTATCTGAGAGAGAGAGCAAGAGAGAGAACACGAGGGGGGAGTGGCAGACAGAAGGGGAGTGAGAAGCAAGCTTCCCACTGAGCAGACAGCCTGACATGGGGCTCGATCACAGGACCCCGAGATCATGACCTGAGCTGAAGGCAGACACTTAACCGACTGAGCCACCCAGGCGCCCCAATACTGAGTTTTAATTTAGCTCTTGGAAGTGTGGTCTGAGACCTGATATTGCTTTGCTTATCATTTTGTTACATGGACCTGGTCAAGAGGGAATCCAGTGTCAGTCCTGGTCCTATAGTTTTACTAAATCGAGTAATCATGGGTTTAGATCATGAAAAATTGGTGGAGCACAAGTAACAATGATGATTGACCAAAACTTTAAATGACACATTCTTTGCCACATCTCCTTCTGCTTTGTATTTCTGCAAGATCTTAACTGAGACTTTACATTCTTCAAACTCACAGAATATCTGCAGTAAACAATAAGCTGTATATGCTTAAAATCAAAATTCATTTGAATATATTTTCTGATTTCCCATCTGCATCTGTAAAAAATATTTTCTTAAAAGAAAAAGGAACACATTTGCAAGCTTCATTTCCTCAGGGAAAAGTGGAGTTTTCAAAACAATTTTAATGTTTTTATTTTTCTTTAATTTATAACTTGTGATTTAATTTTTATTCACATTTCATATTCCTATTTGCATGATAAAGAGATGCTATGTCACTTTTAAACGCCTTTTTGTCATCTGAGAAGCTGAGGGAAGAGAGGTAAGGGATGAAAACGGGTAAGGATTTTCAAATCTCATATTGGATCAACTTCCCTAATCCTCCAAAATTCAGCACTAATTAGCAGTGGCAGACAACCATCTTCCTTGTGGAAGGTTTGGAATGAATATTTCATCACCATGTTCACATTCATGGCAGCTCAATAATGTCACCTCATCCACCACCCCTCATTTTGAATGGGATCACCTCTGTAATGGAAGTTTGGGCTTTCAGTGATAACCATAATCATCTAAGTTTTCCCTTAACAGAAGTCAGCATTAGCTTGGTTGGCATATGATCCAAAAGCTCTCCTCTTGGTTTTGATCCAGCAGCTTAGTCTGAGGCCCTGCCAGACAGATGCCAAAGCCATGTTATTGCTAACAAGTGATAAAGCCTTCTCAGAAGGGTAGGGAAAACCCCCTTCCAAAAGTGATAGAACAAATAGAAAGCTCCGACACTTTCTCCCTTCTCCGTCCGTTAATTTGCAAAATATTTCTGAGAATGTTTTGAAGAGGTTGGTTATGGGGGATAATGAGAAGTGGCCTTGGATATGCCAAGTCCTTATTCCTTGTTTTTAATTATGCTGTTGGAAGGGGGTGAAGGTAGAATATTGCACTACCATTCCGGGGCCATTCCTATCAGCCAGACCCCTGCCAACCACTTTATATATGTCGCCTTCTTATGTAGTTCCACATAGCACATTGAGAAAGATAGGATTATTATACTTTTTTTATAGAAGGAAACTGAGGCACAGTTTCACAACTTAAGAGAGTCAGGTCAAATACAAAGGATCAAAATTTAGGTCTCATCACATTTCTCAACAGTCACCCTGAAAGACAGAGGACAGTGGAGGGACACTTTCAAACTTTAGCAGGAAAAATATTTTTTATTTAGATTATGTACCAAACCAAACTATGAATCAAGCCAGAGCAAAAATAAGGACATATTCAAACAAGAAAGTTTTCAAACAAAACAAAACAAGACACCATTTCTTAGAAGACAGTGACTAACAAAAGAGTGAAGTGGAAAGAAAAAAGAAAAAGAGCAACTCATGGGTGACAGGGAATTGATGATAAATGATAGAGAAGAGCTTTCTCCAGGATCCCTTGAATCTAGACCAGCCTGTGACTTTCTTATGACAATTAAACAGTAGCAAAAGTGTCACAAGCAGAAGCTTCACGTTTTTGTCTTAGAGCTTCCTCAGTACTGTGCTGGGGACCCCTACCATCACCCACTGGGTGATGAAAACCACATGGCCCCATCGTACCCCCATTTCTCATGCCCGGCCTGTTAACGCAGAGGTCCCTGGCTCAGTTTCATTCAGACCCAGGAGTGAATCCACAATGCTGATCAACAAGACTGTGAGTCAAATAAATGGTGATTGTGTTAAGCAACTGAGTCTGGGGGCGGTTTTCACACTGTACGACGTGACTAATGATGGAATTGGAAGCTACGCGGGAGTACTGCCAAAAGAAAATGTTAGAAGAGGCGACACTGGCTTTGAGACGAGGCAGCAGGCAGAAACAGCTGTTTGCAAATTTGGAAAGGCGGTGACTTGCATTACATGGAGGAGTACAATTGGCACAACTAACACCTGTCATGACTTGGGAAAGAGGAAGTACCTAATGAACTTTTAGATTTGCTAAGGAGATCACCAGACAGAATCTTAAAAGGGTCAGCAATTTCTTTTGTGATAAAGTATGGGAAGAGGGAGATGAATTAAAGAAAGAATTATTTAGTTTTAGGGGTATTTGTAAAAGAATTATATAGTTTCGGGGCACCTGGGTGGCACAGTAGGTTAAGCGTCTGCCTTCAGCTCAGGTCATGATCCTGGGGTCCTGGGATCGAGTCCCGCATCGGGCTCTCTGCTCAGCAGGGAGCCTGCTTCTCCCTCTCCCTCTGCTGCCCCCCTCCTTGTGCATGCGCTCGCTCTCTCATTCTCTCTCTCTCTCTGTCAAATAAATAAATAAAATATTTTTAAAAATTATTTAGTTTTAGGGCAGAATTTAGAGGGAATTTACAAGGCTCAGGACCTGTTGAGTCAGAAAATAATTCACATTCTGCCTTACCATACAGTAAAAAATTTGATCTTAATGGTAAAGATCAAATCAAGAGTGTGGCTATAAGAAAAATTGTTAAGATCTATATAAAAGATTTAGGGTAATACCTAGAAACACCTTTCAACTAGATAAAAAATCTTCTAAGAAAACTGAAAGACATGTTTTAAGGGTTTTATCCAAGCAAAAGAGCACTAGCTTTAGTTTACAGGGATTGAGATTGTTCAAATTGCAAAAATGCTTCTAGACTCCCAAAATTCCATCAGCAGAAAGCAGGTTGAAATAGCTGCTCACCTGCAAAATGGGCTACATTTTTCATGAAAGGGAAAAGACATTTCAGAAAAGGAACCAAAAACCCAAAGAACAATGGATCAGGAAGCCATTCCCAGGTTACAGTCAAGGAGATGTGCTGGGAAGTACTCGGAGGGAGCATAACCAAGCTCTAGTCAAGGAGCAGCCTCTGCTTCTGGCATGTTTGTCCTTCAGCATTTCAGAATTCTTATGAACTGGTCACTGCTTTTTTTATTGGGAGTGTCTATTATGGTACGTTATATTTATCGGGCATGACCCAGTACAATATGGTGTGAATGAAGGGAGTGTGTGTGATGGGGGCATATATCTTACCTTCTTTGGTCTCTGGATATAAGGGACTCATATTAGAAGAGATGCTGAGACCCTGGACAGCCAATCTGATGCCCTAATCATATAAGACTTTTAAGGGATCTGATATGAACATACGTTGCATGTGAGACCAATGAAAGCTACTGCAGCCAGAAGGCACAGGTAAATTGCAAAACTATCCATGATGCTTTGTAGTTCCTCCCACCAAAGGTAAAATCTACTTCCACCTCCGTGAGTCTAGACTGGCCTTGTGACTTGCTTTGGCTAATTAGAAGTAAGCATGATATAAACAGAAAATTGAAAAGTTTGCAAGGACATTAGGAATTCCTCTCTTGCTGCTTTTGGGACCATGTAAAAAAGTGCGGGCTGGCTGGCTGGGTAGTCAGAAACATGTGATCCAATCACCACCTTTGCCCCAACTAAATAATCCCATGAATGCCTGGAATCTGAGCTACCTAGCTGAGAGCTACTGAAGATGCATATATGAGACAGCCCAGCTAATGGACCAACAGAAGAACCACTCAGCTGATCCCAGACCAATTTGCTGCCTCACAGATTATGAGCTAAATAAATCATTGTTTGGGGGTAGCTTGGTGGCACAGAAATGGCTGATACACTCACTATGCAACCACGGGCAGGTGAAACATTCCTTCTAGACTTCAGAAAGTGACATAATGCCCACTCATTTCTGTTCCTTATCCGTACTGGCCACACTTGAAGTCCAGCCAGTCCCAGTTTGGGTGGACATATTTTTAAATGTCAGAATATACTGCATCTGCATGCAGCAACCTGTCTGCAAAGCAGTGATTGTTCAATGTCTTGGAGAAAGAGCAGTGATGCCCTGAAAGATAAGAGGCCAAACCTATTGTAGAGACATTTGTCCACGTATCCCTCCCCCATAAGGATATTTATCATTATTCCATTCCTCCAGCATCCGTTTTGTTTAAATATCATTTATATCTCCGTGCAATCTCACTTTGACACTGGTGCCACAATGTGCTAGGGTAAGTTAAATTAGCACCACAGCCAAGAGGTAACACAGGGACACACGTTCCACTCAATCTCCTGGTCCCTAGTGAGTCGGCTTCTGAGAGACCTACTCTGGTCTGTCTCTCCATCCCCATGAGCAGCACCGACCTGCTCCATAAGGACCCACCTTCCTGCTGCGTCTGCTCTAACAGTGGAGAACACCCTGAGACTTGAGTTCAGGTCCTGGCTCCGGCACTTACCAGCCGTGTGTCAGGATAATTATATGTACCTCCCGAAGCTTTGTAAAGATTAAACGGGATGACACATGAGACATAACTTAGGGCCCTGCATGTATTAAACTCTCGATTTTTTAATAGATGAATGTGTCTGTCTGGAACATTGCACCTCTGTTTTTTGCTGTCACTGTGACGATGAAGGGTTTATGAGACTGAAGTGCCCCAGCATGGTCTGTCGCACTGGATGGAGATGGCAGACTGCCTCTTTGTCATTCTGAAACCCACCTAGGCTGTGCTGCTTTCTGGTGTAAAGGTCCAAAGAGATTCGGCCATGCAGTGGGCTGCACCCTCTCTGGCTAGCCAGACACCTCGAGGGGCATCTTAGCTGACCTGGAGCCAGGCCTGATGCAGTGTCATGGTTTAGGGTCAACAAGATTTCTTGAATGGAGCAGAGGAGCAGGAATCATGGGACCTGGGCTTTATGCCGGGTCCCAGCACTCATTTGGCAAGAGACCTTAGGCAAACCACTTCCCTTCTCTTCTTTCTATTAAAGGAATTTTAGTAGATTTTATGGCCACACCTCACAAAGATGTAGTGAAGATTAATGTAGGATGTCTGGAGCAATTTCAGAGGGAAACACCACAGAGATTATAATTAGTTTTACAATCTATAATTAAGTCTATAAATAGTGAGAAGATAGCCACACGTGAATTATACATTTAAAAATAGGAGTTCGTATTTTAAAAAGTCTTTCTAAAGAAAATGAACACCAATTACTTGGTCATAGTCAGAGAGATGATGAACTGGAAAAATACAAAGATCGTGGCCTTAATGCAACTTTCAATTTGGACTCTCCGTGAGATAACAAGCTGATAATGGAGAATAAACTGCCTATCAGATCTTGTGGACTAAAAGTTTGACTCAGTAACTCACTAAGGAAAGGTATAGAGGGCATTTAAAGATGAAAGAGCTGGAATCTTAACCCAGTTCTGGCTATGAGGATTTTATTAGGAAAGGCTAAATGTTGGAGCCTTTCAAAAACACTAGAGAACCCCTTTCCTTACATCTTCCCTCACATCCTTCGGGGCCACGTTCCTCAATCCAGGCAAGAATGGGATACTGTGGGAACAAGGAGGGCTTCCAAACAACAACCAGGAGCCCATTCAATCATTGCCATCTTGGGAAACCTTTATGTGGTAACCCTCTGGGCATTAAGAGACTTACCTTTTGTTGCCCTTTCCCCTTCCATTCCTCCAACGGAACACCCCCTGCAAACAGTGCAGTAGGGCATGGTGTCAAGTACACAGTTGAATCTCACTGCCTTTTTAGAGATTTCAAAATACTCAGCCCAGGCAATTTAGGAGAGTGGTGCTCCAAAATGTAGAATCCTAACACAAACACACTTGTATTATTCAGTGAGTTGAAAGTAGATTCAAAGCACAAATACCCTCCTCCAGGCCCGTTAGCTGTACGCCGTGGGTTGGCAAGCTCATGCTACAGTCTGGACCTTTGGCTGTTTTTGGTCTCCCCAGCCCTTCCCAGTCAGGTGCCACTCTCCTTGGGCCACCAGGAACGCTGAGGACCGCAATGCCCTTTTCTGTCTGAGCCACAGGCCACCCCTTGGTTTCTGGATGAAGCTGCCCTTCTCACAGCCCCTGGACCTCCAAGTTGACAGGTCACAATTTAACACACTGGATTCATAAAAACAAACAAAATAGCACCTTTTTATTTTCTTTGGCTGACCTATGCCTGCTTACCAACCTCTGCTTCCCGGGGCTGGGCCAAGAAGGTGGAGGAGGTGTAGATGAGCAGTCCCCAGTTAGTTTCAGTCTAGATCAGGTCTGTTGGGTAAACAGTCCATGGATGTGGTTCATTCCTAACAGACCTGCTCCTCCCCACTCTCCCCTACACCTTCCCCACATGGTGGCTGGCTTCCCGGGAGTGACGGCTTCCTGTCCTGATGTCGTGAGGTCTTGGGCTGGTCCCCCTGCACTGGCTCTTTGGTTCTGGCTGTCCTCTGGCTGATCTCTGCTGAGACGAGGTGGATCCAGTCTTAACTGTAGAGTCTGCCTGTGTTTCTCCTTAGGCCTTAGTTGGTGTATCTCCCGGTATATTCACTCAGTCAGGCCATGCTCCTGGGGAACCCAGCACACCGCTGCTGAGCAGGCCTCTCTCCAGCTCTGACTAGTACAATTCACCTGCCAAGGTCATTTGTGAGTCCTGAGGGGCCTGTCCATCAGCCCTTGGATTCGGGGTCACTTAGCTTGTGCCAAAATGAGACCCACTGAGGCTCCCCAGTTCTGTCTCTCTGCCTTCATACTTCCCCTCTGTCAGTTTTTCTGTGTCGGGTAACGTAAGAGGAAATGCTAGTCTATGAGGAAATTGAGTTGGGGATGCACATTGTTTGAGTTCAATGGCTTTTGTTTGTGTAGTTCACAGACACATCTGAGTCCTGTTAAATTACTGTGTTGTTCCAGGATAGAAATGACTCCTAGTATTTCCCTGCTTGGGCTTGAAATGTTCTTCACCCACATCTTACTGTCTTTCTCCTTCCGACTCCCTCTTGTCTGAGAGGCCTCCTCTGACCATACGCCCATAATGGCATTCATTCTCTCTCCCCTTACATTGCTTTATTTTTCTTTATTGCACTTATCTATCGCCAATAATATCACTTGTTTTCTTGTTGACTTTCACCTCCCCCATTAGAACTTAAGCTCCCAGAGGGCCTGGTCTTTGTCTTGTTCACTGGAATATCCCCAGTGCCTAAGATGAAATAATATCCTTAATGATTTTTGATAGTATATATTTTAATGTTATTAAAATAAAAATCCATATCAAAGTGTGCAACAGAATACATTTTATTTTGAAACTTAGACTTAACTAGTTTCATGAGTCACAAGAGAAGATTTTGAGACTGGAGCTGTCTTCTTACTTTATGCCTGGTATGATTTCTGTTATACCACTCAAGCTGTCTTCCTAGACGGTATGCTAAATAAAAGTGTATTTGTTTGAGATTCCATATATTTGTGTAATAGTCTGCATTAAGCTATCCGGATGAAAAACTAGATTTATTACTAAGTCAACACCTGATCATCTTAAATATTGATATATACAGTGCCATTTATTTAAAAAACCAACATAGGAAAAGGAAAGAATGGGGACTTTCAGTTTATTTATTTTATTTTTTAATTATAGACATATAGCTCTATATATCCATATTATTTATACTTATTTTGAAGTGAATCTATAAACACTTTGTTTAATGCACATAAAAACGTAGTCAATTTTTTTGTGGAATTATTGCATAAAAGAAAAAAATTAGAGTAAATGCTATAATTTTTACTTTTATACTCTACCTGCCTACAAATTTTAGACTGTATTCCTCAACAGAAATATAAAAAAAGACAAAGTAAAGAGGTGACACTTTTTTTAACCTTAATCTCTAATAACCTTGCATAGATCATAACAGAATCAGAATCAATTTTAATGTAGCTACAGCCTTTTCTAAATTTATATTTTTCTATTTTAGGGAAATGAGTTTTGTTTATGAATTTGTGCCAAGTGTGTAATCATGCTGGCTTTTACACACAGACAACAAAGGAATGGGCTGCAAAGCTGTATCAAAGGGCTTAAGTGACTTCACGTTATATATTTTCTCTGGTGCGTTCTATTTGGCTTCTTGAATGACTGTCATTTTGCATCCATTCCTCTGAGGCAATGACATGGTGAGGATGGTATTGTGATAGATGGAACCATCAGAACCGGTGAGTATTTAGATATTGCACTAGTGTATTACATTTACAAAGGGCTACATTATAGGAAAGTGTGATTGCTCTTCTATGACTGTTCTGAGCGTTAAGGACGGGGCCTGGTAGTTAAAGAACAATGGTGCATTTTCCCTTTCCTCATCCTACCACCTCTTTTGTGTTGCTTAGCTACAGTTGAAGCAAACCCCAAAGCTTTTGTTCACAGGCTTTAGTCTAAGGATGAACTCTCCTTCAGCTAGCTTCATATAATCCAATATAGCAAAAGCAAGGCACTTGGAAATCAGGTTCATCATGGCAGATTCTATAGACAAGAAGAATAAACCACATTACTTACTAGAAACTTAAAGGACAAAGACTTAGAATAAAGGCACCACCTTATTTTTTTGCACAGTGTGCTATTTCCAAAACAGCCCACCTCCCCCACCCCCCACCCCTGCCATGCTATGAAAGTTAGAGCGTTCCCATAAAACCTTCTGTAAAGCGACCAGTATCCTCCACTTTCTGAAAGTTTGAAAGTTCATGTTAGGCTGCTTTGCTTTTATGAAAGTCCTGCATTAGTACCTGTTTTCTCTAACCAAAAGAAGTAAGAGGATTTTTGCCTTTACAAAACAGTAGCTACCACCCTAATGTAGGTCTTTAGAAAAAGAGGGATACCTGTAAAGACATTTTCATGAATTAACTGACTTCATCTGCTCTTTTTTTTTTTTTTAGTTTTTAATTTTATTATGTTAGTCACCATACAATACATCATTAGTTTTTGATGTAGTGATCCACGATCCATTGTTTTCATATAACACCCAGTGCTCCATGCAGTACGTGCCCTCCTTAATACCCATCACCGGGCTAACCAATCCCCCCTCCCCCCTCCCCGCTAAAACCCTGTTTGTTTCTCAGGTCCATAGTCTCTCATGGTTCATCTCTCCCTCCAATTCCCCCCGCCCATTTTTCCCTTCCTTCTCCTAATGTCCTCCATGTTATTCCTTATGTTCCACAAATAAGTGAAACCATATGATAATTGACTTCATCTGCTCTTTTCTCCTTAAAGGTGAATTTGAGAAACCAGCCCTTTCTTTTCAGGAGTCTGCTCTTTATTATTCGTATGGGACTTAAAAGGGGCCAGTCTCCTTACATGGCAGAACATACCTTGCAGGCTTACAATCTCAAGCTTTTCCTCCTACTACATTTGAAGAGTCACACAGCGTGATCATAAATATTATCTCTACATAATTCCCTCCTCAAAATTGTCCTACCAGAGGAGTAGCCTTTTACCTTTGAGATGTATATTTCTAGAAACATGTTAGTTTTCTGACCAGCTTGAAATGCTATCTGAGGAGCTAAG
Organism: Halichoerus grypus; assembly: GCF_964656455.1. Classification (NCBI taxonomy): domain Eukaryota; kingdom Metazoa; phylum Chordata; class Mammalia; order Carnivora; family Phocidae; genus Halichoerus; species Halichoerus grypus. The sequence continues at coordinate 68,449,825 of NC_135716.1, forward strand.
AATCACTTTGGATTCCTGTTCTGGAGATCCTGCAGTTGCCAGTTGTACCAGTTTGTCTGGATAAAGTACAGGCCTCTTCCTAATAGTACCTCAATTTCTTTTGGGGAGAGGAACTCCAGGGGTCCACTTCTCATTGCAGAAACACACAGGCCAAAGAGACCAGAGCCTCTCTTTCCTTGATGTTGCCTCCATTTGACCATATGATCCATGTCTCCTGGGAACCTGCATCTTGACCAAATGAGGTGGTAAGAAGGAAGGTTGGAGGTATTTCATCCCTCTTGTAGGGGGACAGGATTCCTGCCCAAGCTGTTAAGAGTTATTTAGAGATGGTTATTGTGCTGCCTGTTTCCTGTTGTATGCATGTGTGTGTCCCTTTGTTGCTCTCTTTGCTGCTTCCTGCTTCCAAGCCTGCCATGTTAGCCTTGTATCAATTCTGTGAGATTCCACACCTGAGATCACACACACACACACACACACCCCATAATATCCTTTTTTACAAATATCTTTGCTCAGGTTAGAACTAATCTCTGTTGTGACCAAAAAAAAAAAAAAAAAAAAATCCCTAACTGATACTGATATCGTGATTCTAAATCTTATAGAAAAGGAAATAACCAAAATTCTAGGGGTGTGTATTTGACCCAGTCCTCTAAAGTTAAACATTCACAGTTAAGTTCGTGAATAATGAAAGTATGGCATAACTGGTCTGATAGAGTAAAAAAGTTCATGTAGCATCTTAGGATACAATCATGTTTTCATGAACACTTCCACCTTTATATGAAATGTTTTAGTGTGCTACTTTCATTCTTGAAGATTTGAAATGTGAGATCTATATGGGAAATGAGAGGGCGCAACCAAATTTGCATAAGAACAAATGCAGTTAGGCTTTCTTTCATCCTATTTTCCCTAATGAATTGAGTTTTTGAGTTTTGGTTTTTCCCTTTCTCTCTCTCTCTCTCTGTCTTTCTTTTGTTCTTTCTTCCTTTCTTTTTTTTTTTTTTGAGAGCTGATTTCTCAACTTTGTACATTTAAGAAATCTATTTGTGCCCAAGAACATTCTGTTATTACCTTCAGGTGCTCTTCACAGTGGTTTAAGATTAAACTGTGAAACTGAAATTTTAGTGCCAAGATTATATTGATTTGATGGTACAGATAAGTAAGCATGTGGGTTATTAGAAGATTGTTCACACTGTTGGGATCTTTCCTAGAAACATTGTTTTCAGTGAAATCATAACACTAAAAATTGATGTGGGTTTAGAAATTTCTATTTACCTCTGTTTTTTATTTAAAAATTAGAGAAAATAAATATCCAGTCATAATAAAGTACTATTAAGTACAGTGTACAATATGTTTCTGTATTCACATGGAAACTTTATGTTGCAAACAAACAAAATCAATTCACCTGACCTAATCAATAAATGAAAATGTATTAGTTTATATAACTGAGATGTACAGACGTAAATCCATCATTAGACACAGACTGAGCTTTAGGACTATGATGTCATAGGGACTTTGTCTTTGTCTTCCTAAGCTCTTGGTCCTTCCTTTCTCTTTGTTGGTGTTGCTAAAATTAGCAGCTATACTCCTAGGCCTCACATCTGTACCCTGCATCATTTGGATGACAGTCGTGTGCCCGTGTCTCACAGTTCTAAGCAAAACTTTGGATATTCACTCCAATTTAATTGAATTAAATCACATATCCATGCTGGAATTAATCACTGTAGCCAGAGTAATGAGATAGATGTGCTGCTTCGCTAATTCTCCATCATTTGTTCCACCCCTATAGCAGTGGTGGGTAGACATAGCTTCCCCAGAAGCACATGAATCCCCCCTCCCCGAAGAAAATTGGGAGCTGTTGAAAGTGTGCGGAAGAAAAGGAAACTTCACAGGCAGCCAACAAGTGTCCAGTCATCCTCCATTATGTTGCTATTGTAAGGGAATATCAATGACTTTTAGATGTTTCATGTAAAGTGTATCTTCACCATTTTGCACCAGGGCTTGTTATGTGAACCAACAAAAGTGTGCTTCATATAGAGTAGATTGGCAGAGGTTAAATATGACAAGGATCTGTTTTAATATATCCAAGGCATTTTAGTTAATTTTAGTCAATATCAAGGCCATCATATTCAGAGCCATGAATTGCTCCAGTGAAAGCTTTCTCTTCCCTTTTGTCATCCTTGCTAAGCAACATTTTTAGGGATGTCCTTCATGGAATGTGAATATCCTACTTTGTACAGTGTGAAATACAAAACAAATGGACTTAGTGTTTTATCAGCTGATAAAGATAACTGACTCATAAATCTACCTCAGGGTAGGGATTGAATTTTAGCAAATTCTCCCCTCTCTCTGCTTCTCACTTCCTCTCGGTAGTGTTATAACACTTGCAGACTATCTTCTAAACTCTACTTCACTTTATGGAACTTGATTAATAGGTAAATACCTATTTTTCTCTACTTATAAAATATTAAGTAGAACAAGTTATATTCTCAAAATTGGACACTATCTGGAGATATTAGCTGGCATTAAATTTGTTTGTTCTAGCCACTTTCCCTTACAGTCTCAGAATTTTGACCTCAAGTGTGCCCCAGAGCAATTGGAACAACAGATATGGATCCATTGATCCACGCTGACTGAGCTCATACAACATTGATGTATTCCTGAGAAACACAATTTATTTAAGCAAAAAATAGATTATTGACCATAAGGGCCAAACACTTGCAGTCTCTGAACAATACACTCTCCCCCTAAAAGTAAGCTACATGGAAGAGCCAAATTATTATTTGAACATTGCCTCTTATGTGTGGAACTAGAATAAGGTGATTAGTTTTATAATTTAGATGTTTAGTACCATCAGACAAAGTCAGATGCCTGCATCTCCTCAACTTGGACTTGGGCCCTGCCACCTTCTTTCTAGAACAAGGCTTTGGCGGGCACTACTCATGTGTGCCAGTGAGTCTCTGCTTTGTGCTGATCAATATCCTTTTTCTGAATGCTTCATTCTTTCTTTAGACAACTATCTTCAATCAAACCTTTGCACTGAAGAACTTATCTATATGAAATAACTTTATATATCTCGGCCTGTTATGTATCAAAGCCAATCAAACTAGCAGAATCTTATTTTCTCTTTTATGTACCGTAACTAACATTTTCTTTTTAATTCATTAAGGGATGTAACTAATTGAGTGCCCACTATTGGCTCAGTGCTAGGCATTTGACCTATGTGATCGTATTTAAGCATAAATGAAGCAAGTAACATGATTCTCATTTTAGAGTAAAGGACACTTAAGCTCAAAGAAGTCAATGCAACTTGCTCAAGGTCAACATCTAATTAGTTGATAGAGATAGACTTCAGCCATCCTATTGTGATTATGTGTTGTGATTCTAACATCAGTGCCCTTTCAATATGTATTACCTGGGAGGACATATTAAGATGGGCTTTGTGTTCTCCCATCATTTCTAAAAGTATTAATGTGTCAAAGTCTTGATAGCTGGAGAAAATTAAAATTCTTAATTTATTGTATCATTTTTTTATGGAAAAGTGTTCATTTATTATAGTATGTATTTCTTTTGTGCCTAGAGTGGGCAAGTCTCTGTGTTGCATAGTATAGAATTAAAAAAAAAAAAAGATACATTATGATCTTAAAATAGATAATGAAAAAAGGGTTCAAATAGCTATGATACTTAACTGCATATTAAATAATGGTTATGGTATAATAATGCAGGACTGTGATCCCTGAGATAAGCGAAAGAAAATGAGATAAACATTAAAGGTTTCCCCCAAATTTATTTCCTAGAAGCAGTTCCCAGGCTGCAGAGTAGAGCAGTGGAACCAGGCAGAGGCCAGCATCCTCAATGACTTAAGAGACAGAGATTACATATCAGAAAGTCTAAGGCAAATAGAAGTTTCAGGGCTGTGTATGAGAAAAGAGGGAGCTACAGAGAGAAAGAGAGAGAGAGAGACAGAGAGAGATCCAGAGATCTGTGGAGAGAGGTCCCATAGAGGCTTTGGTTCACATATGAGCCTGAGCAAAGAACTAACACAAAGCAATAGTGTGAACAATTTCAAAGCTTACACAAGGCTGGAAATAGTTGTTTTCCTACCAGCTAAAGTGAGGTGGTTTTGACAGTATCCTCCAAAGAGAATTACACTATTAGGGGGCTAAATTAGCCCTAAACTAAAGACAACTCTGGATCTGCCTTAACAAAGCCTAAAAGCATGCCTTCAAAGGACCAAACCAATCACAAATAACTGCCTGCAAGAACAAAGTACAGTACTCTTTAAGGGAACACAACAAAATCTAGTGTGCAACAATATGGCAAGTTCACAATGTACAGAATTCAATTAAAAATTTCCTGACATACAAAGAAGCAGGGAAATATGACCCATAACCAGTAAAAGCAATCAATACAAATAGACCCAGAAGTGACCAAGGTGATGGAATTAAACAAGGACATTAAAATAGCTATTAAAAATATGTTCCACATATGTTTTAGAAAAGAGAGGGAAACATGAACAATATGAGAAAAGAAATCTTTTTTAAAACTTTTATTAAAAGACCAAAATTGAACCTCTACAGATGAAAAATATAATATTTTTTCAGCATATTAGACACAGCTGAGAAAAAGATCAGTGAACATAAAGATATAGCAATAGGAATTATCCAAAATGAAGCAAATAGAGAGAAAATACTGGATAAAAAATGGCCTGTGGTACAATATCAAATAATCTAATATATGTGTAATTAGATTGTTCAAGAAAGAGAGAAAAAGTTGAGGGTGGGGATATGTTCAGAAAAATATTTGAAGTAATAATAGCTGAAAATGTAAACACTTTTGATGAAGACTATAAACCTACTGACCCAAGAAATGCAAAATAACCAAAATAAAACAAACAAAAACAAGTAGAATAAAAATAAAGAAAACCAAACCAAGTTATAATCAAATTGTTGAAATCAGTGATAAAGAGAAAAAAATTCTAGACCAGCCATAGGAAAAACATGATATGTATAAAGACATAAGAATGAGTACAGGTTTCTTTTTTTTCTTTTCTATAGGTTTCTTGTCAGAAACTATGCAAGCCAAAAGATAACATAGCTTTATAAAATATTATTTTATAAATAATATTGAAAAAAATTTTTATTTTTTTCTTTTAAATTTAATAAAATTTATAAATTTTATTTATAAATATTGAAAAAAAATTATAAAATATTGAAAAATATTGAATATTTATATAAAATATTATATAAAATATTGAAAAAAATAAAAATATTGAAAAAAATTTATAAATTTTTTTATTTATAAATAAAATATTGAAATATTTTTCTTTATAAAATATTGAAAAAAAAACAAAGATTACCTACAAAGACACAAAGAATGAAAATATCTTTCAAAATAATGAAAGCCAGTAAGACTTTTAAGATATGCAAAAGCTTAGAAAATTCATCACATTGGACTTTTACTACCAGAAATATTAAGGAATGTGTGGCAGGAAGAAGGAAAATGGCACACAGATGTCTACAGAAAGTCATGAGACACATCAGAAATGGAAATTATTAGATAAATATAAAAGACATATTTTACCTTACCTTTCTTACTTTTAAATTTTCTTTATAAGATAGAAAACTGTTTAAAGCAAAAATAACTATTTTTTGTAGGATTTATGAGTGAAAGGTAGAAGTAAGGTAATTGACAACAATAGTACAAAGGTTGAGAAGGGTGAATGGAAGTAGACTGTGGAGTAGTATAATAAAGTAGTACATTATTGTTTGAAGGTAGACTATGATAATTAAAAATGTATTTTTTAATCTTAGAACAATCACTAAAAACAAAACAAAGAGGCCTTGCTAATAGGCCAACTATGAAGATAAAAGAAAGACCATTAAAATATTCAATTAAATCATAAGATGGCAGGAACAGAGGAAAAAAGAACAACAAAAAGAAAGAAAAAAATAGCAAGACGGTATAAAACCAACCATAACAATAATTGCACTAACAGAAATGGTTTAATGGCTGGAGTGCCATTAATTAATATAACACAAAGCTGATTTCAGAACAAGGAATATTATTAGGTTAAAAAAATGGTATATTTCCTAATAACAAAGGGATGAATTCATCAAGAGTGCATAACATTCTTAAATATGTATGCCACCAATAATAGTGCTTCAAAACATATGAAATAAAAACTCAGAAATTAAAGTAGACCTATCCACAGTTATACTTGGAAGTTTCAATATCACTTTCTTTGCAATTAATAGAGCAAGTTAAGAGGAAATCAGTAAGGATAAAGAAGAGCTGAATAATATGATTAATAAACCCAACCTAAGGCTAATTGACTTCATAGAAAAACACTCCATCCACAAACATTCTCTTCAATAGGGAATATTCACTTAGAGACCGTTCTGGACACTCAAAGTGGTCTCAGTAAGTTTAAGAAGAGAGAAATCATACAAAGTAGGTTTTCTGAACGAAACAGAAATAAACTAGGAATTAGTAACAGAAGGATATCAGAAAAATCCCAAATATTTGAAAATTAAACAATATCCTTTTGAATAATCCACGGGTCAAAGAAGAAATCAGAAGGCAAATTGGGAAACATTTTTGAGTGGATGAAAATGAAAACACAGCATATCAAAATTTGTGAAAAGCAGGTAAAGCAGTGCTTGCAGGAAATTGACAGCATTAAAGAAAGAAATGAAGAAATCTCCTTTTCTGGATCTCTTTGGCAAGTGTCACAGCCAGGATCCCTCTCTCGGGGGTTGGGATAATTCCGGCCTTGAGATGAATTCACAGCGTTGATGGAGTTAGGTCTTCACCATAGTCCAGGTATCTGGTGATGCTGTTCAGAAGGCTGTGAGCCTCAAATGAAGACTAATATGAAAAAGCCTCATGACATCTTCAGAAAAGTGCTCAGATGATCTCATTATTTGCCTAATGCATTTCCTGTGTCTCACAGGTCCCCAGCGCAGACTCAGTGACACTAATGGTAGCTTTTATCCCCTCTTCCACTGTACACCATACGCTGAGCTGACAGGTGGTAACACCGAGCACATTTTGTTTTCCCTTTAGGGCCTTGTTAATTTCGGTTTTGTTTTTAAGTTAGAAAGGAGACAATTTGACACTTTTTCCTTTCGCCTTCTATAGTAGCTTTATTTGCTTTAAAGTACCCACAAACAAAAGATGCTTTTCCCTGTTGCTTTCTGGAAAATATACTCTAAAGAAGATTCCCAAGCAGTAGAGGAATTTCTCAGAAATCCACATGGGGTCAGAAATAGGGACCTAACGTTTATTAACTGCCTCTGTCTTGCCAGCCTCAGTACTTTCACACAGGAAATTTACTGACCGGTTCTTAATCTTCTGCTTACCAGTCTTCTGGCCTGGGTTCCTAGAATCTGCTTTAGGGATTTTCCCACATGTGACCCCAAGCCTATGCAGCTTGCCAGACATCGCTGAAGAAGTCTTTGATTCACCAAACTCACAGAATTTGTCAATCTTCTGTCCAGTCACATTGTTGACCAGGGTCCCTCCTAGGCTGACCAGTCTATCCAAGTTGCAAATTTGAAAATAAAAGAGCTCTATTTTGTGCCTTTGAGTTGAGATAATAGTCTCAGCAACGCCAACAGTGATTAGGTGAACATGAATCTATACTTCAAGTAGAAAAAATGGGAAAAAGTTTTATTTGTTGGTGTCAGAGGTCCCATGGGAACAAGACTGAGAGAGGATTGGCTGCAAGAAGTTGATTGGAGAATGCTTTCAGAATCAACACCCCTGAGGGAGGAAAAGGAGCAGAATTGATCAGAGGGAAAATATATTAGTTTTTTATAGCTGCCGTAACAAATTACCACAAACTATGTAGCTTAAAACAACACAAATTTATTATCTTACAGTTCCACAGAAGTCTGACACTGGTGTCACTGGGCTAAAATAAAAATGTCTTCCAGGATAGGATGAGCTCTCCTCTGGAAGCTCTAGGGGAGAATCCATTTTCTTGCCTTTTTCCAGCTTCTAGAGACCACTCACATTCCTTGGTTCCTGTCTCCTTCCATCTTCAAATCCTGGCATAACAGGTAGAATCTTTCTCACATTGCGTCACTCTGGTCTCCTGCCCCCTCTTTCACTTCTAAGGTCCTTGTGATTACTTTAGTTTCACTCAGATAATCTAGGGTAATCTCCCTGTCTTGAAGTCAGCTGATTAGCAACCTTAATTCCATGTGCAACCTTAATTCCTCTTTTCTATTGAACCCAACATATTCACAAGTTCAGGTGATTAGGTTATAGATATCTTTGGGGGAGGGAGGGAAGCATTATTCTGCCTATGTGGAGACGCTGAAATAAATTCATTTATCCTACAGAGAAGATAACCCCTCAGAGTTGTGCTGAATTGGAACAATGTATATAAACCCCCGAGTTTATATAGAGTTGAGGTATATTAATGGACTTAGAACATCATCACTCAGTGTATTTTTGTTAATACCAAGATATAATAAAGAAATTGCAAAATTGTTCTTCAGAGTTTTCATATTTTGTGATTGTGGCTTTACATAATTTGTGTAATTGAGAGTATATCACAAGTAATAGAATCCATTTTTATTAGGTATGAGGAAGGGGTATACAGAAATCTCCATCTCTCTGAGCCTCAGTTTTCTCATCTCTAAAATAAGTATATTTTTGCTTTTAATTTAGAATATGTAACATATACATTCCCTAGTTAGTACTTGAGGAAATAATAGTTGTTCAATAAATTGCAGCTAATATGATAGGACATACTGTGGTATAATCCCAATTGTTTACTTGGCTGTTCCTCTAAATAATTATAACTTACAAGATGGAACACTATTATTCACCATTTTATACTTAGTCCCCAGCACAGTGCCTGGCATGTAGCAGCCACTTAATGCTTGTTGGTTGGGCAACTGATTGATTGGGTGGCTAGCTGAATAAATGAATGTCATTTCCATTCCTAATTCCTTATCTTGGCCTTCTCTTAAAAGTCTTCTGTAACATCTTCTATAATATTTTTCTAAACTTACCTGCTCAATACAGGCTCTCCATTCCACCTGGACTCCACACCTCATTTCCTACAGTCTAAGGACAGTCTAATTTAATCTGACCCCATATCTTATTTCTTATGTCTCTCCTCCTTCCCTCCCCCTCTAAACCCCACCCAGGTATTAAGGCGCAGATTGAGTCCCACCTTCCCATAAAGACTTCCCACCTTACTATTCATCCCAGAAGTTTGTCAAGTTTGAATTCTCATTTTCATACACATTTGCAACACTCATTTTGCACTTTAATATACTAACTTGTGTTGGTGTTTGTGTTTTATCTTGTTAATCATAATGAGATCAGATGTCTGTAAACGCTTTTAAAGCAGGAAGTGCAGTTCACATCCTCTTTCATCTATTCTAAGATGCATTTTTGCACATTTTAGCACCTCTGAAATCAGAATGCATTTTACAATCAATGGCAATTCAGATCATCATAGGTTTGAATTGCACCATGTTCTTGTGGAAAGTATTTGAGTTTGCTTCTGTCAGAAACTACCGATCTGAAACCACTTCAGATTAAATTTGTGTTGTATATTTAGACCACAAAGATGAGTGAGTACCAGCTTTACATTTTTCAGGTGAGATTTTTTTTCCTTCCCTCACACAACAGCAAAATTGAAACCTGCAACTTCCCTTGGGCTTTTCTGCTTGTCAGGTTTATTTCTTGTTTAAGCCTTTTTTAAAAAGATTTATTTATTTAAGGGCGCCTGGGTGGCTTCATCAGTTAAGCCTACGACTCTTGATTTTGGCTCAGGTTATGATCTCAGGGTCATGAGATCGAGCCCCACATTGGGCTCCAGGCTCAGCAGGGAGTCTGCTTCTTTCCCGTTCTCTCTCCCTCTGCCCCTCCCCGCCCCCCACACACACGCTCTCTCTCTCTCGCTCTCTAAAGGTGAGTAAGGCAGTTTCTTTTTTAAAAAAAGATTTATTTATTTGAGAAAGAGAGCACGCATGTGTGTTGTGGGGAGGGGCAGAGGGAAAAGGAGGGAGAGAATCCTCAAGCCCACTCCCCGATGAGTGCAGAGTCTGATGTGGGGCTTGATCTAATCACCCTGAGATCATGACCTGAGCCAAAATCATGAGTCTGACACTTAACTGACTGAGCCACTCGAGTACCCTTATTTCTCGTTAACTCTTATACCGAGTGTACAGCCCTTGTCTCAACTTAATGTAGGGTCTCCTATTGCTCATCCCCCACCCTGGGCACTTGTTCCATAATTGAAAATAAAGTAATAATCCATATTACAAGTGGTGGCATCTTAGAGTCAATTAAATATTGTATCACTTTGTATTCCCCAAGTACTTGGCCTAGTGTAATTAGATTAATATGTACATGCTAAATTGCATTAAAGTCACTCTAGATGCTCTTTTTCTTCTTATTCCACAACCTACCTCTTTGTCAAAGCCATTGCCTTTTACTTCTTTAATAATCTGGGTATTAGGTAAAGGGCTGGAGCTAGTAGAGAGTAACACAGATTACTTTTGCAATTTTTGAAATCAGGCTGCTGGGTTTATATCTTGGCCTTTTTTGCCTTCTACCTCTAGTACCTCAGACATATAACTTAACCTCTGTAACCCTTAATTTTCTCATTGGTAGAGTGGGAGTAACAGTAGTATTGCAGAGGGAAGATGTGAGGATTAATTTAGAAACTCATGTATAATGTTCAGCCTAGTTCAGTGGTTAATGTGATGTTGGTTGACTCAGTGTTAGCATATTTTTAGTCAAGTAATGCATAAAAATCCTTCATATATACCAACAAAAATGATATTTATTGAGATCTAACAATGTCTCAGTCAGTCATCTGTGCCTCCGTTTCCTCATCTGACAGTGAGGAGAGTCAGTAGTACTGATCTTCTAAGGCTGTTCTGAGGATTAATTGAGACAGTACATTGAACCGCTTAGCCCACTGCAAGGCACCTGTGTTGGCCCCTCAATGCATTACCTTATCCCATCCCCCCACAGCCCTTTAAAATTGGTGCTCTTGTTGCCCGCAATTACAGACGACCAGCATTGGACTAAATTGCTCAAGCACACACAGCTAGTGTTGTCTGAGCCAGGACTCAAGCTCAAGTCTAAGATTAGAGTCTGAGAGCTCCCATCATTCCACTTGCCAATGGAAAGTGTGAAATGTGCCTTGCTGTTTTAAGCTTTTTCTGCTCAACACACTCTAAGTGCGCGTACTCTATCACACGTGAACATAAAAGGAGGCACTGAAAGTGATGTGGAGTCATTTTCCGAACTGGGAAATGGGTGAGATTAGAAATATGGTTGTAGTTTAAACTGAGAACATATGGGTATGATTTAAATGTGAATTTAGCAAGTCAAAGAAAATGAGCAAGCAATAAAGAGAAAACTTTAAGTAGAAACTTCTGGTTTTCCTGAGCTTTTATAACAAATGATTTACCAGAAATCTTTTCCCTTTATCATCCCTACAGCCGTGTCAACAGTGTGCAACAGTTGCTTTTCTCCACTTAAGAGTGCCTTTTTATATTTCCAGGGTCATGATAAAAGGCTATCAGGGCTTTTCAGTAAATGGGTGCTTTTCTTGCATGATTAAATGGTCCCTTTATCTGCCTAGTACCTTCCAGCTAGACTAGAGAAGAATAATTGCCTAGAAATTTCTTGTCCATCATGTATCCTTGAGAATATAATGGAGCATATTAGTCATTACGCTGTTAGAATTTATAAGGCAGTAGGAAGCAGTAGTAGGTAATTACTGAGGTTTCCAATCTCCTGAACTTCAGCATCGGTACAAAACCTTCAAAAATGCCCATATTTTATAATAATTAATCTTGAAGAATGCTATACCTTTCTACAGATAAATTAACATTTATATTTGAAGAATTAATGGCTTCAAATTTGCATATTATTTCCCATATAATTATTTGGGAACCTGTAACTATAAGAATGCTAGCTTAGATAATTTGGGAATCTTATTTATTAAAGTTACTATTAAACATTAAATATCAAAAATAAATAAATAAATATCAAATAAAGTTCTTTTAGTGTATAAAGGCACTACCAATACTTCCTGAAACTACAGGTTTAGGGTTTCATTCATTCACTCAGTCATTAATTCACTTAACACATTTTGATTGAGCATTTAGGATGTGCTAGCCAGTGGGACATGGCAATGAAAAAGACAAGGTCCCTACTCAAATCACGTCCACATTCTGAATGTGAGACACAACCCTTCAGCAAAACAATCAATAAGAAAATACTAGATAACAATAAATGTTCTGCAGAAGGTTGAAACAGGGAGGGGACCAGGTAGCAGTTATCATTTATTACATTCGTACTGATCAGCTGATACTATCGAGTGGAACTAAAACAAGTAAACCATAAATTTTGCCCCCTAAAAACTTATAGTCAAGCAGTCTATTGTACGTATATAAGAACAGTATATGGGTGTGAATGTCACAAGAAAAGTGCAGATAAAGTTTAGAGAAGACAAAGTCAGAGGACATGCTTCCAAAAATGAGGACAAGGAGAGGAGGCTTTATAGGAATAGGATAATACATTATGTAAGTCTTGAAGGATGGGTAAGATTCCATAGGTGAACAAAGAGAAGAGAATGAGAAGAGGCATTTCATAGAATAAATGCATGTGAGCCAGGCAGCAGAGTAGGAGTATTAAGGAGAAGAGCAAGAAGTCTTATTGGATGGAATATAGGGAGTAACTGCAGGTAAGTAGGATATAGAGGGACCACAGAAGAAGACATTTTGAAATTTCATTTGCATTGTTCCACTTGACTGGATGTCCAGTATAAATCCCTCTCCCAAATTCAAATATTGCAAGGTTCAAATCAAATGACAGCTTCAATATGTTATATGTATTGAACATATATGTAAATAATATATATATGAATAATATGTACATGAATAAATATATACATATACGTGTTAAGTGTCTAATCTAGAATAGGCATCTTTCTTAATGCCTGAATGCCTCCTATTTTCTTCTCAATTCCTTTAATGATTTACCTGTGATATTGCTATTATATCTGTGACATTATAGTAGTCCAGAAGTCAGCAAACTTTTACTAAAGGTGAGATATTTCTGTAAATATTTTAGACTTTGCAGGTCATGGAGTCTGTGTCACAACTATTCAACTCTGTCATCATAGCATGAGAACAAACTAGACGGTATGTAAATAGGTGTAGCTGTGTTCCAGTAAAACTTTATTCATAAAAAACAGGCAGCTGGCCTGCCAGCTCTAAATGGACTATAATCCGGTGAAGGTAGAATCTATGTCTGCTCACTTACAGGGCAGTGAATTTTATACAATGGGTACATGATGAATAGTTGTAAGTTGAATAAAGTCACATAATACTTGACATCATCTTTTAAGAAATTTTTTAGCAGTATCTTCTGAACTCTCTCCACTGACCCCATAATAACTGATCACCAAATAGCTAGTTAGATTAGTATACTGCTGATCCAGTTTGTTTATTAAAATCATCTACATAAGTGGACTAAGTATTTTATAGCCCACTCATTTCTGACATGTTAACAAGAATTATTAGTGTAACTGCAAAGTAATTCAACTATTTATTCAAAAAGTATCTTATAATTAGTTGACCCAAATGGTATACCCTTTTGTTTTTTTCTATTCATTCAGACATGAGAAATTTAGAAAGTGATTGAGATTATCATATCATCACAATATATGGATACTTGCTTAAACTATATTTAATAAAAGTGTCAAAATTCTGACTGATAACACTGGCAAGGGATGCAAGACTGGGGCTAGGACCAGAGAAACTAAAGCGTGGCTTGAGGAAACAGGGAGAGAAAGACACACTGGGAGGTCCCAGGATGAGGACCATGGGTTCAGAAGCCATGCTGACCCGCAGGACTGGGTAGGGAGAAATATCAGATACTCCAGTGTCCAGCCAGATAGTTGAAAATAGATAGATCTGCCAGATCTGGAGGGACCTTGCGAAGCAGCCAGAAGAGTGGAACTGTGGGGCCAGGATGAAGGGATGTTGGGGTATGGGACCATTTCTGAGAAGTGTTTTCAGTCGGCAGGGAACGGAAGAGGGAGAATTTGGCATTTTTTTTAAGATTTTATTTATTTATTTGACAGAGAGAGATACAACGAGAGAGGGAACACAAGCAGGGGGAGTGGGAGAGGGAGAAGCAGGCTTCCCGCCAAGCAGGAGCCCGATGTGGGGCTCTATCCCAGGACCCCGGGATCATGACCTGAGCCGAAGGCAGACGCTCAACGACTGAGCCACCCAGGGACCCCCAAATTTGGCATTTAAACTATGTTTTTTAAGTATATAAAATGTGACGGTAACTATATTTATTAAAACTTGAGGTCCAGTGAAACAACTAGAAATGACTGTCTCAAACTAAATGTGAAGGCCTGGAAAAGTTAGAGAATCTGTTTTATAACTTCTTTGTGTTTTAATCATAATTGTGCAGATCTGTCTATAGGAGTTAAAATAAAATAGGATGCAATATACATTAGAGAGAGATTTTCAGATATTCTGTTGAATATTCTTTCTTTCTTTTTTTTTTTTTTTTTTTTGAGAAAGAGTACGATCAGGGAGGGAGGGAGAGGGAGAGAGAGAGAATCCCAAGCAGGCTCCATGCCAGCACAGAACCCGACATAGGGCTCCATCTCATGATCCTGAGATCATGACCTGAACCAAAATCAATAGTCAGACACTTAACCGACTGAGCCTCCCAGGCACCCGTGAATATTCTTTGAATTAAAAGAAGAACCATGTACTCTTAAATTGTAATTCTGATTCTTAGTGTTAAATTAAAATTTTAATGCAGGTAAAAGTCTCCGTCTACAAACTCATATATACCGCAAAAGCATTTTTTTCTGACATTTCGCTGGCAACATAATTTGCATTTTAGAGAACTCATTCTATGGTCTGATTGAAGCATAATCTTAAATTAAGGTTCTTCCTCATCAATTGCTCCAGAATGGTGACTCCAGAAATATGGATTTCCTATGACAAGACCTCAAGTTGGAAGTGGAAGGAATAGGATGGGATTTGTTGATGTCTTTTGTCATCCATGGACTGGCAGCCACCAACACGCCCTTCTCCCTTCTGGTCATTTGCTGTTTGCTCCTGCTGAGACTTTAAGATCCTGACCATAACCTTTCTTCCCCATCATCAGCTCACTATGCCAAGTCTGTGTCACTCTAGGGCAGAACAGATACTCCCCTGCTCCCATACTGATGCCAGGCCAATCTCCCTAGACATATCATGCAACTATTTTTCTCTTCCTAAAACTTGTTGACCATTTTCTCTTCAGAAAGCACACTGGAATTATTGAATAAAGAATACTTCAGAGTACAGTTTTCCCTCTGTCATCTCTCTTCCTAAGAGAAAAAGAAATAGGATTAATTTCAGCATATTCTTCCTTTATTAATTTTTATCTTTTTTGGCCTGTATCCTACATTAAGGTTCATATTCAGTTACATGTCTTATAATCATATAAAAATATCTCAAATTTCCCTCCTGTCTCCATCATCTCCTAAACTCTTAGCAACAACTAATCTCTTCTCCATCTCAATAATTCTGTCATTTCACAAATGATATATCATTTTTGACAAGGGTGCCAAGATAATTAATGGAGAAAGAATAGCCTTTTCAACAAAAGAGCCTGAAAAACTAGATATCCACATACAATGGATAAATAATAAGTAAATGATACAGTTGAACCCTTCTCTTGCACCAAGTTGGTTGGCTATGAGATCAAAAGCACAATCAACAAAGGAAAAAATAGATGAGTTGAATTTCATCAAAATTAAAAAACTTTGTGCTCCAAATCATACCATAAAGAAAGTGAAAATACAGAGGCACCTGGGTGGCCCAGTCAGTTAAACATCTGCCTTTGGCTCAGGTGATGATCCCAAGGTCCTGGGTTGGAGCCCCGAGTTGGGCTCCCTGCTCAGTGGGGAGTCTGCTTCTGCTTCTCCCCCTCCATCTGCCTCTCTTCCCCCTCCCCCGCTCATGCTCACTCTCACTCTCTCAAATAAATAAAATCGTTTTTTAAAAAAGTGAAAATACAATCCACAAAATAGGGAAAATATATTTGCAAATCATATATCTGATATGATACTGGCATCCATAATGTATAAACTCAATAATAAAAAGACAACCCAATTAAAATGGCAAAGTTTCTGATGGACATTTCTCAAAATAAGATTTACAAATGGCCAGTAAGCACATGAAACAATGCTCAACATCATTAGCCATTAGTTAAATCCGTATTAAAGTCACAATGTGATGCCATTTTACATCCACTAGGGTAGCTATAATAAAAAGATATTAACAAGTATTAGTGAGAGCATAAAGACATTAGAACCCTAACTCATCATTGGTGGTATTATGAAACAGTGCAGCCACTTTGAAAAATAGTTGGGCAGTTCCTCAAAAAGTGAAATATATAGTTACCGTATGAACAAGAAATTCCAGTCCTGGTCATATATCCAAGGGAAACAAAAACTCACATCCACACAAAAACTTACACACAATGTTCATAGCACTTATTCATAGTAACCAAAAAGTGGAAAAAACCCAAATGTCCATCAATTGATGCATGGATAAACAAAAGGGAGAATATTCCTATGATGTAATATTATTTGACAAAAATAAATGAAGTGTTGATACATTTTACAATATGGATGAACCTTGAAAGTACTATGCTAAGTAAAAGAAGCCATTCACAAAAGGCAACCTATTACATGATTCGGTTGATACGACATGTCCAAGAGAGGTAAATCCACAAAGGCAGAAAGCAGTTTCATGGTTCCAGGATGAGAATATGAGTGACTGCTAATGGGTATGGGATTTCTTTCTGGAGTGATGAAAATATTCTGAACTCAGATTTGGGTGATATTTGTGCAACTCTGTGAATATACCACAACCATTGAATAGTACACTTTAAATAGGTAAATTTTCTTATGGTTATTAAAAATATTAATTAAAAAATGTTATATAAATGGAACCTACATTATATAACCATTCAGGAATGACTTTTTCACTCAGCATAGTTCTCTGGAGATTCATCTAGGTTTTGCAGGTACCAGTAGTTCATTCTTTTTTATTGCTGAGTAATATTCCATACAAACCAGTTTGTTGAACCGTTCACCAACTGAAGGACACCTGGATTGTCTCCAGTTTGGGATATTCCAAATAAAGCTCCCATAAGCATTTGTGTACAGGCTTTTGTGTATTCATAAGTTTTTCCTTCTCTGGGATAAAGGCTCAGAATATATAAATGCCGGGATAAATTGCTGAGTCATCTGGTGGTAGTTCCATGTTTGGTTTTTTAAGAAACAGTCAAAAGCTTTACCAGAGTAACTATACTATTTTACCTTGCTGCCAACACTACATAAGTAATCCAGTTTCTCTGCATCCTCAGCAGCATTTGGCGTTGTCACTCTCATTTTAATGATTCTGATAGATGTATAGTGACATCTCATTGTGGTTTTAGTTTATACTTCCTTAATGATTAATTACATTGGACATCTTTTTATGCATATCTGCCATTTTTATGTCCTGTTTTGTGAAATGTCTCCTTTTCTAATTGGATTGTTTGTTTTGTTTTTACTTTTGAATTTTTAGAGTTTTCTCTATATTCTAGATATTAACCCTTTGTGAGGTATACAGTTTACAAATGTTTTCTCCCAGTATGTAACTTGTCTTTTCACCCTCGGAGTCTTTTTAGATCAAAACTTTTTACTTTTCATGAATTCCACCTTACCAATTTATTTTATGGATTATGCTTTTCATGTCAACTCTAAGAACTCTTTACCTAGATCCTAAAAATTTTCTCTAAAGTTTTTGTCTAAAATTTTTATAGTTTTAAACAATACATTTATATATTGATAGCCATGATTTATTTAATTTTTCCATTAATCTGAAATATAGTTTGAAGTTTGTTGTTCTTGTTGTTTTTGTTTTTGCCTATGGATACCCAAATATTCCAGAACAATTTGTTGAAAAACTATCCTGACTCCATGTAATTGCTTTTACACGTTAGTCACAAATCTGTTGGACATATTTGTATGTGTCTATTTCTGGATTCTTTACTTTGTTCTATTGATCTCTGTGTCTATGTGATCTACTTGGTTCCACTGATCTGTGGGTCTATCCTTCTGCCAACACCACAGTCACGGTTATCGTAGCTATATAACTGTTGAAATTGGATAGAATGATTCCTCCTACTATATTCTTTCTCAAGATTGTGTTAGTTGTTTTAGGACCCATATATTTCCATATAAATTTTAGAATGATTTTGCCTGTATCTAAAAAAAAAATTCTTGCTGAGATTGTGGTAGGAATTGCAATGAACATCTCTATCAATTTGGGGAGACACACTATGTATTTATTTAGGTCTTCTCTGATTTCCTTCATCCATGTTTTATAGAGTAAGGTCCTATACCTGAGTCATTAGATTTCACCTGAGTCTTTCATTTTGGGGAGTGGTTATAAATGAAATCTATATTTAATTTCAATATCTATGTGTTTATTGCTAGTATATAGAAATACAATTGATTTTTGTATGTTTATTTTGTCTCCTTGATCTTACTGAAGTTGCCAATAATTTCTAGGAGTTTTTATGTAGATGCCTTGTGATTTTTTTTACATGGACCTTCATACCATCTGCAAATGTGGACAGTTTTATTTCTTCATCTCTGATCTTTTCTCATCTCGTTCTGACTGGATTTTCCAGGACTGTGTTAAATAAGAGTGGTCAAGATTAGTCATCATGTATTAATCTTCGATCTTAGAAAGCACTGAGTTTTTCACTATTATGTATTATTTTAGCTGTAGGTATTTTGTATTTGCTCTTTACCAAGCTGAGAAAGTTCTCCTTTATTCCTATTTTTCTGAAAGTTTTTTTTTTTTATCATGAATAGGTGTTGAATTTTTTCAGATGTTTTTTCTGCATTGATGAATAGGTCATGTTATTTTTCTTCTTAGTCTATAAATATGGTGGATTATGTTAAATGACTTTGAAAATTGGACAAATCTTACATCTTAGGAATCATCCCCACTTGTTCATGATGTATAATTTTTTATATCTATAAATATGGTGGATTATATTAAATGGCTTTGAAAATTGGACAAATCTTACATCTTTGAAATGATGCTCACTTGTTCATGGTGTATAATTTTTTATATCTATTGCTTGAGTTCATTTTGCTAATATTTTCTTAAGAATTTTTGCATCTATACTCAGTGATATTAATCTGTAGGGGGGTTTTCTTGTACTGTCTCAGTCTGGTTTTAGTGTCAATGTATTATTAGCTTTATATAATGAAGTGTCAAGTGTTCCCTCCTCTTCTATTTACTGGAAGAGTTTGTATAGCAATGCATTAAATTCCTTATGCATTATTGGAATTTCTAGTGAAGTCATCTGAGCCTGGAGATATCTTTTTGGGGGACTTTTTAAATTGAAAATTCAGTTTCCTTTATTATTATTGAGCTATATTTATTTCATATTTTGACAGCTTGTGTTTTTCAATGAATGGGTCCATTTTGTCTCAGTTATCAAATTTATGCATGTAGACTTGTTTGCAGTGTTCTCTTATTACCCTTTTGATGTCTACAAGATCTATAGTGATATCTCATGTTTTATTTCTGATATTGGTAAGTTGTGTCTTCTCTTTTTTTCTTCATCAATCTTGCTAGAGTATTTTCAATTTTATTGGTGTTTTCAAAGAATCAACTCTTTTTTTTTCATTTATATATTCTTTACTTGTGTTGTTTGTCACATGCATGTTTAGAATTACTGTGTTTTCTTGCCGGATTGACCCTTTTATTAAAGAATGCCCTTCTCTGATAATTTTCTTTGCTCTGAGGTCTACTTTATAGGGTAGTAATATAGCTACTCCTCATTATCTTTTATTAATGTTTCCATAATACATCATTTTCCTTCATTTTACTTTCAAACTGCTATATTCCTACATTATTATGAGATTTTTGTACAGGGCATGTTATTGGGTCATTTTTTTTAAAATTTATTTTTAGAGGATTTTTAGGTTCATAGGAAAATTGAGCAGAACGTACAGAGAGTTACCATGTAGTCCCTACTCACACACACACACACACACACACACACACACACACACACACAACCTCCCCACTATCTAGCACCAGAGTGGTACATTTGTTGCAATCAACCTAAGTTCACACATCATCTCTCAAAGTCCATAGTTTACATTAGGGTTTATTCTTGGTGTTGTACATTTTATTGCTATGACAAATGTTTTCTCCATTACATTATCATACATAAATTTTCACTGTTCTAAACACTGTCTGTGCTCTACCTATTCACTATTCATCCCTCTCTCACCCCAACCCTTGGCAATCACTGGTATTTTTACTTTCTCTATAGTTTGACCTTTTCCAGAATATCATATATTTGGAATCATACAGTATTCTGTTCCATTGATCAATTTGTCTATCCTTTCACCAATATCTCACTCTCTCAATTACTGTAGCTTTACAGTAAGTCTTGAAGTTGGATGGTGTCAGTCTGCCAAATGTGTTCTACTTTAATAATGTGTTGACTATTCTGGGTCTTTTGCCTCTCCATATAAACTTTAGAATTAGTTTGTCAATATCCACAAAAATAAGTTCCTGGGATTTTGATCAGGATTTCATTCAATCTATAATGTTGGGAAGAATTAACATCTTGAGAGTATTGTCTTCCTATCCATGGCATGGAATATCTCTCCATTTATTTTGTTCTTTGATTTCTTTCATCAGAGTTTGGGGCATGTTTAATCCATTCTTCCAATCTTTGTCTTTTAATTGATATGTTTTGACCATTTTACATTTAGTGAAATTATTGATGTTAGGTATAAAGCTTACCATTTAAATATTTTTCTGTCTTTTCCCTTTGTTTTTCATTTCCCTATTTTCTTTTACCTGCCTTCCTGTGGGTTTATATTACCTGCCCCTTTCTGTGGGACTATTTTTTTTTAGAATTCCACTCTGATTTATATGCAGTGTTTTTAAGTGTGTCTCATTTTATAGAATTTTTAGTAGTTGCACTAGGTTTTAAATTATACATACAAAATGTATCCGTCTACTGGTGTCAAACATCTACTAATGTATGAGTGAAGTATAGCAATGTTTAGAGTATTTACTTTAGCCATTCCTTTAGAGTAAGTCTCCTAATGAAAAATTCTCCTATTTTTCCTTCATTTGAGAATTTCTTTATTTCCCCTTCATTTCTGAAGGATATTTCCAGTTGATGTAGGAGTCTATGGTGACAGTTCTTTTTTTCACACTTAATAATGTTTTGTTACTTACTTCTAGCCTCTGTAGTTTCTGATAAAAAATCTGCCTTTTGAGTTGTTTTGCCCCTATAAGATGTTGCGTCTCTCTTGCTCATTTCAATGTTTGTTTTTTTGTTTTTTGTCTTTAGTTTTCCCAAGTTTTTGTGTCTTTTTGTTTTTTCCCTTGTGTTTATCTTGTTTGATATTTACCCAACTTCTTGAATCTGTAGGTTCATGCTTTCGTGAAATTTTGGAAGCTGTCAATCATATTTCTTCAAATACTTAGCACTTTTGTTCTTAGGAGTGGATCAGAAAGGCAAGATGAGTGGTTACATAGGCTAGGTGTGGAGGGTAAAATAGGGAGTGACTGCTTATGGATGTGGAGTTTCTTTTGAGGGCTATGGAAATGTTCTGAAATTAGGTTGTGCTGATGGTTGTATAACTGTAAGTATACAAAAGTCTACTGAATTACATACTTTAAATGAATGAATTTTATTGTATGTGAATTATGTCATGATAAAGCTGTTTTTAAAAAAACACATAGGACAAAGACATTAAAATTTAAAAAATAATACAAAAGGAGTTCTGGTAGATGTTACAAAGGAAGGTAGGCATTCTTTAACATAGCTTTTAATAATTGCAATAACATATGTTTGGGAAGAAACTCCTAATATTGAATGTGCAGGAAACATCTGATGAGAATAACCCAAAGAATGGAAAATGCAAGCATAAAATGTTACTTTAGTCATCCCAAACAACATCCCTATTTGTTATTTTTGTTCTAATTACTAAGTGGCAATAAATAAATATTAGTTAACCATCTTTTAGAAAATTGCTCTGCTATATACTGTGTTGGTTAAGAATTCATACTTTAGATTCTATCTGAGGGAAAACCCTGGCTCTATGATATACTAATTATGTCATTGTAGGTAAATCATTCAACTTTACCTCGCTTCATTTCCTCATCTGTGAAATGGGTATAATAGTAGCATCTACTTCATAGGGTTATTTTCAGAATTAAATGAGTTAACCTGTGTAAAATGTTTAAGAGTATCTGGCACATAATCAGGTTTTAGTAAGTAGCTAGTGTTATCTTCTCAGAAATTATCTCGTTTTACTAGGGTAACTGTAAGTTTCCTACCAAAACATTGTTCTGTATCATTTGACAAAACAGTGACAAAACATTAGTCTGTCATATATGACAAAATTGCTTTTAATGTTCAGTTGTCATACTGAACATTCTCCCATTCAACCAATATTTAAGATCCTGTTTTTGAGGAAGTGGCATTTTGCGAATGAATGAGAAATCATGGGAGTAAAGAAACCACATCCTCAAATCTTTAGAAATGAATGTTGGTATAACCAATATACAGTTAGGAGCAAATATTGCTTCATTTTTAATTTGATGTGATTAAT
Source organism: Halichoerus grypus (assembly GCF_964656455.1). Lineage (NCBI taxonomy): Eukaryota > Metazoa > Chordata > Mammalia > Carnivora > Phocidae > Halichoerus > Halichoerus grypus. Next base: position 68,472,548 of record NC_135716.1, read on the forward strand.
ACTAAGAAATTATTTCAGCAAGTAGAATATAAAAGAAAACTAGAAAGGGCACTTCATCTTGACACAGAGTTTGCTTTGGACTCTTAAGAGGCAGATTATGCAGCATATACTCATCCCTGCATTCAGTAGAGAACCTGTGAGGGAAGCTGTATAGTGGCTTCTGGGGCAACACAGTGCTTGAACTGAGTCTGGATGGACTCATATGAACACCAAATAAATAAAACATGTGAGCTGAAAGGAATATTAAATGCCAAGTAGTCCAATCTCCATAGCTGATATTTAGAACAACTAATATAAAGGGCAAATAATTAGTACAATGTATTATGCACTACATTTCTAGCTGTCCCAATTTGATATTACTGTTATTACAAGAGTGTTCAAGTTTTATGGCATTTCAATGTTCTATAGACAAGTGAGAAGACCTATTAAAAGACATTTTCAAATCGGAACTTTAAAATCTCCCCTACCTAGCTACAATTTAAAATAGAATTTTAACATTTTTATATAGGATTTTAAGAGAGAATTGTGCATAATACTGGTGCATCTATGAACTATTGCTTTTCTTCATGAGCTGGCAGGAGGAAGGAGTGAACTGTATTATCTCGTCAGTACTTTATAGGTATAACTGCTGTAGTTTCCATTGTGTAACCCAGGTGTACTTGTTGCAGTCTTTTCCTTTTGTTTTTATTTAAATTCAAAGCCAACATATAGTACATCTTTAGTTTCAGATGTAAAGTTCAATAATTCATCAGTTCCGTGTAACACCCAGAGCTCATCACATCATGTGCAGTGTTTCCAATGCACCAGATAGGTGGTGGGCCTCCGTTAAAAACAAGAATATTTGCCATAAAGTGACGAGATTTCCAAACTATTTAATTCTTACTTGAATTATTTCAGCATTAAGTCATATATATTTTTTGCATTAAAGTGATCTTAGAAGCAACAAAGTGCATATACATTCTATGGACTTTAAAATTATGTACAAGCAGAAGAAATGAGTGAGTCCTGTGTGAAGGAGGTAGATAATGTTCCTACATTTGAAAGTCTAAAATCAGCCTCTATGGCTTTCAGAACAAGGCGAATGGCAGAGTTTGGTCACAGGTGTCGCTGCCAAAACATTCTACTTTTCGTTTTAGATGCCATAGTAGCTGGGTTCTCCTAGCCCTAGAGAGATCTATATAAAGCCAACTATGCACATTAGTGATTTGCCTGAGAACTATCGGGACCATGGCCGTCAGAGAAAAACTGTGGCTGAGTTCTCTGTTCCAAGAGCAAATAAATGACACAGCAGCCTCTGCCTTCCCTTCCCTTTATTATGTTCAGCCTAAAACCCTTAATGACAAGAGATAATTTACAGTAGCAAGACTAAGGGCATTTAGGAAATTGAGTAGAAGGACGCTGATACTGGGATCCATTCCCAAAGAACCAAAGCAAACATCCATCTGCGGACAGGTGAGAAACAGGATCACAAGAATTCCTCACGCACCTTATTAAATTCAGCTCTCTGAGTCCCAGTGCCCAAATATTCTGCTTTTAGCTGGTCTGAGATGGGGCTCGGGAATGTGTATGCCTGAAGAGCACCCCAAGGGATGCTGATGCAAGTTTGGAAGCCAGGTAGTTGAATGGGGTAGTCGATGATCTCTCTAAGTAAAGTAATAGAAAAAGCAATGGCTTCTCCCCATTGTAGTATCATCTATGAAGATTTACCAACTTTGTAAAATATATGGGAAAGTGAGAGAAAGAACAAAAATCCCAGACCAAAAGGGAAATTCTGATGGAACTATGGAGAAACAAACGTATTAAAGAATAAACATCAGAAAAGGAGGCACTGTGTTATTCTCAAAAGAAAGCATCAAGGTGGGGGGAGGATGTCCATAGCAATCATTAAAAATAACACATATGTAGCACTTACTCTGACTGATGTAGTCCTCTAAGCACTCTACATGTATTAGCTTATCTAATCCTCATAATCCTGTAACTTACGTATGGTTAATATCCCCAGTTACAGATAAGGAAATTATGGAAAACACAGTTACTTGAGTTGCCCAACATTGTACACAGCTGTGGTGGAGCCAGGATTTTGACCTAGGCATTCTGGCATCATAGTTCTAACTCTTAACCAAAACACATGCTCCCTTTAATTTATTGTCATAGGTATCTTCATGTATATGTTACTTGAATAAAGAGAAAGAATATAGTATTTACAGAATACCTAATGTGTTCCTGGCCCTGTGCGTGAAATGTTACCACAGAGAAGTAAATATTACCTTATAAATGACCCTGGCACTTTGTGGAACCCAGCAGCGGATGACTATAACTCCCTGAAAGGTATAGTTAAAAGTTGGATTTGAGCTAGCAATTTGTTAACAGGCTTTATGCTGAGTAGGATATTTGTGAACTTGAGAAGTACAATGGAAAACAAATAAATGAAAATGGAAGAGAAGACAGTGCTATGAACTGAATGTCTATGTCCCTCCAAAATTCCTATGTTGGAGACCTAACCCTGAATGTATGGCTTTAGGAGGTGAAACTTTTGGGAGGTAACTAGGCCACGAGAATGGAGGCCCCGTGATGGGATAAGCACCCTTATAAGAAACACCAGAGCCTTTCTCTTTCTGGCTGTGAGATGTGAGAACACAGTGGGAAAACAGTCATCTGCAAACCAGGAAGAGAGTCCTCACTATGAACAGAAACTGCTAGCACCTTGATCTTGGACTTCCCAGTTTCCAGTCCTATGACATACAAATGCTTGTTTAAGGCACCCAGCCTCTGGTAATTTGTGATAGTGGCCTGAGCAGACTAATGCAGAGAGAGAACAGAGATGACACCTACTGGGTGTGCATTACGTATCACCTAGCCAAATGGAGTGATGCTTTCTAGAGCATACTCTAACGTTTCTGCACCAGACAACAGAGCGTGTTTTGAGTAGCACTGGTGAAAACAAACATCTCAGAATTTTAGAATTATCTCACCAAAAGAGAGATGGAGCAGCTCCCAAGAGTTACTGGTTATAGAGAGAGAACAGGGATTTGATGGTGTTAATTCCCTGATATTTCCAGTCTACTGTGTATATTGAGAAAGTCCAGCCCTCAGGGGCTCCTGAAAAAGTTCTCAGACACGGAAAGACAGAGCACAACTGAATGACAGGAGAATAGGCTTTAAGGAATATGGGCATCTGTTACACAGCTTGTTGCTGGGTGTGGGAACTCTCTGTGCCCACATGCAAGATAAGAGAGTTAATGACTCTGGAAAGAGCATTCAGTCAATGACAGATGGATAGTTGGAGGATAAATACTCAGCTTCGCAGAGCATCAACGTGAGACATGTTCTACACCACCTCCCTTGGGTGGGTGTCTTGCACATCCCCCTCCTAATCTGTCATGACAAGGATTGGTTAAAGCCACATGGTTTAAATGGTTGGTGAGCAAGAACTATCCAAGGGCGTGACATAATCATTCTGCTTGCTGCTTTAATTGTACACGTGATTTTAAAGGTTTAAGTTCGCTGGACAAGCACTATAAAGGATTTTTCTTTCTCACAATTTTACTTTTCAACCATAAACCCTAGATATACCAACTACCTGGTCAGGAAACAAAAAAGCCATTATACCAAAATGTATTACATTTGTGCTTTTTATATTCAGCATATTTTCTTTAATAGTTTAACTTAAAATATACTAATATACTACTTCCACTTTCTCTTTATAATTACGTATCTTGTTGGCTCTAGAGTCAAAAGAAAGAAAAAAGTTCTAGATGCAGAGTAGTTAGTTTAGCACTTAGACATCATCCAACTATTTGTTTTCCTTCCTTCCTTTCTCTTTCTTCCTTTCCTTTCCTGTCCTTTCCTTCCTTTCCTTTCCTTTCCTTTCTTTTCCTTTCCTTCCCCTTCCCTTCCCTTCCTTTCCTTTCCTTTCCCTTTTCTTCCTTCCTTTCTTCCTTCCTTCCTTCTTATATGCACAAAGTATATCCCTAGTGCTTATGGAATATTAAAAAGCCCCATTAGCCTAGCTATACAAACCCCAAAGCATCTTGGTGACATACATAAGTTAACATGAGTTTGAATTAGGCATTTGGTCTCCTTTGCAACACATTTAGCCATGTTAGAATAGTGAGAATAGTATCAAAGTGCTAACACAAAGAGTCACCTAACTTTTCCTCTCATTCTTTCCAGTGTCTTTTCAAGTAATAGTAATCTTCATGGCCTGGGTTCCCTAGAAGACAAAATCTGAGGCAAAACTTCATGTGCGAACATGTTTTGAGTGTCACTCAGCCAGGGAAGCAAAAATAAAGGGGAAATGCAGGCAGGCCAGAAGGAGGAAAGGTGAACAAGAGAGTGCATTACTAAACAACATGGCCTGGCGACAGGTTGAGTTCGGTCTTGCCCAGCGTCCTCAGAGAGGCTAGGTAGCTACGAAACTACTGCGTTTTCAAACTCTATGGGAGAGGAAGACAGTAAGAGGAGAGTGACCACTGTTTCCATCTCTCATTGGTTGAGCTCTCCTGGGCGCGGTAACCTCTCTCACCTCCTGTCCAATCAGATCCTTCATAGTCTCCAGCCTCTGTAGCCTCAGGGACCCAAATGCAGCAAGTGGAAGCCCTGCGGAGCGCACTGTCCTGTTGCTTGAGAGCTTGGGTGCCAACAGGGCTCGAGGCAGCAGTCACGGAACTCGCCCTGGTCTGCAGCGCTGATGGCTGCTGGGGCGACAACGAGGCCATGCCCGTGACAGCAGCACTAGCCACTGCCAGGGCCTCTCGGGCCAGAAAGCAAGGCTAGTGACTGAGTCCGTGGTGGACTGGAGCACAGTGCTTTGTGCAGACCTGTCTCTTGTGTTATCTTCAATGACACACAACCATTGTCAAGTTCATCTGTTAGGCCAGTGTATTGGCCCCACTCCGCATGGTCCACTGTAAATGTTCAAACCTTTACATGGTTTGAGACTATGAAGAAATACGTTAGTTTATAATTTAATAACGAAATGAGTAGCTGACTCCTGGAAATTAATTTGAAGAAATTTTATTCATTTGTTTTCATCATTATTTATTTTAAAGGGGGGGTCTACATAATTGATCATAAAGAATTAGTTAAGTAAATGATGGAGCATCTCCTTGAGGGATTATTACCTCATTTTGGAAAGGATAATTATTTTAAAATATTGCACAATGTGGGAAATGCTAATGGCATAATGTTAAATTAGAAAAGCAGAATGCAACACTTTCAAATTCTGATTCAAAATCGTGTTGGTCAGGAGAGGCTAGGTCATACGGTGGTTAAAATACAACAACTTAAAAATCGTAGTGGTTTAAGACAATAAAAGTTTGTTTGCTGCTCACAAGGAGTCTGCTATATGTTCAGGAGGTTCTCCCGGCTGCTGTCCTATGTCTTGTCCATCCCTCCTGCTGCTTTGTTGGAGTTGGTGATGAATGGCATCCCTCCCTGAACCATCATGCTATCCAGTCATTAGAGTTTCTTCCTGTCCCTATAAACATGTGACCATCCACGATCAGAAATCATCAAACATGTCAAGGTCAAACATCAGACAAACCAGAACAAGCAAAAAGCAAACAAAAAAAAGGAGGTCCTGCCCTGGAAATGACTCACAGTAGTACTGGGGCAAGGGAGTCTCCGCTCAGGGAGCATGGACGCTAGCAGGAAGCTTGGTTCAGCCCGTCCTCATCGGCTCAGACACAGTGTGCCTCCTGAGATGGGTGGGAAATGTGCCTGTGCACATAACCCATTGCTCCGATGGGCAACCACAACTTGTCTGGCTCCATGTCGTAGTTCATTTTGTGCTGTCAGTTTCGGTCCCAGTGCTGATATGACTTGTGAGAGTCCAAGAGGGTTATGTCTAGTATTATTAGATGACAATGGTCCAGATTACTGCAGCATAAACGCTTTGTGGAGTTGAGCACTTGATTGAAAATCTCTTGCTCCAGGCCAGAAAGGTAATAATTTCTGTTTATTTTACACAGACAGCACTTCTTCAAGAGCCTATGTGGATGTCTGTTTCCCTAGAAAAGGTAATTCATTCCAGTGATTAGGATTGAAACTCAAAACCTATGCACCATTGGTAATTTAATATAGATATAAGAAAAAATTTCTGAGAATCGTATGGGTTATTAAACACTAAATGTGCTTCTGAAGAAAATTGCAGGATGTCTTTGTGTGAAGTTTGTTGGTTCTCTATGGAGCCAGAGTACTGAAGAGTTGCTTCCCAGGCTTGGGATTTTTATGATAGGGTCCATAAAATCAATACACTGAGTTGAGGAAAATTACATCTTAACAGTCTGTGAAGAAACTAACTCTAAAAACTTCTAGATTACCATTTATTGTGCAGTAAGCAAGTGTTACTGCCCTAGCAAAGTGATTTACCCAGTTCCTTTGATTGCAAAGATTAGAGAGACGCCAACACACTTGGAAAAAAGTTTAAGTGCACAGAGCATTTAGTGTATCATTGAAAATGGCGAAGATGGTCGGGGCGCCTGGGTGGCTCAGTTGGTTAAGCAACTGCCTTCGGCTCAGGTCATGATCCTGGAGTCCCGGGATCGAGTCCCGCATCGGGCTCCCTGCTCAGCAGGGGGTCTGCTTCTCCCTCTGCCCTCTTCCCTCTCGTGCTCTCTGTCTCTCATTCTTTCTCTCTCAAATAAATAAATAAAATCTTTAAAAAAAAAAAAAAAAGAAAGAAAATGGCGAAGATGGGAAAAGTCTTCCACTAAAAGAAAATGTATCAAACTCCAAGTGTAATTCTAATCATGTGCTTGTTTAGTAGCCAAACTATAGTTAAAAATCATTCAAAGAGGTAGTGCTAAATTCATACTATAAAGAATATGAATACATAAGTAGACTGGCAAATATGCCATATTTTTTAAACAACAAAAAATGTTCTAAGTTTTTTATATTCATAGTTAAACTATTCATGCAGTTGTTTCATTTATACATGGGTTGTGTTTTAAAAGTTTCTGTGTAACTTGGCTGCTAAGAAAATGCATTTTTCCTAAAGCAAAATTTGTACAAAGAGACTAATAGCCATAGGTTACTAGAAGCTAAAGATTGTTTGCTTCAGTATTGCTTACTGGGTTTTCATCCATTCTGCAAGTTTTGGCTCAGCCCTTCTGATGTGTGCAAAGGCAATGACAACTTTATAGTGCTGCCACCTGTCAAACAGTGACTTCAAGACTCCATTTCAGAGATGTTAAATCTAAAAAGATACGCCTTAGAGTCAGCGGAACATATTATGTAGCTGGATGGTATTCAGAGACAACCTGTATCCCAGCCTGTATTACCTGACTTAATCCAAACATAAATCCTACAATAGATCTTATTATCCCCATTTTACAGATAAGGAAACCATGACTCATCAAAGGTTGCACAGATAAAACATGGCAAAACTGATGGTCAAGCCTTGGCTTGTTGGACTCCAAAGACTGAGCTCTTAACAATGGGTTCCATAGGCTGCCCACAGGTATTTAGGGCCTGCTTGGTAAAACAGCGCTCTGATGTCAATTACAGCGGGAGGATCCATTTGATGATAACATTCATGAGAAACTAGGAGGTGTCTGGAGTGATTCTAAGCGCTGACCTGAGGCTTAATAGAGAAAAGAGAGGTTGCCTAGGGGAAGAACCAAAGCAGGGCTTCCCAGTACAGGGAACGGAGAGTACAAAGGATGGAGACAGGAAGCTACGTGACTGCATGAATTATTAGTAAATAGTAAATAGTAAATTACTAGTATTAATAATTAATTATTAATAATTAATAATAGTAAATTATTAGTAAATAACACAAATAACACAAATAACAGCACATTACCAAGAGATCTAGAAAATTTGAGGCAACAGAACTGGCTATATGCTTCTCTTGGACTTCAGGTCAATCTCAGATCTCTTGCTCATCATTCGCATTTCTGTCTTGATCCAGAGGTTTGCTTGGGTACATATGGCCTCTTGAGCTAGAAAAAGTATCTAGGAATGTGGTAAGTGTAGCGAAAGGAGATGTATTCTTCATTAGCACAAAAATATTATTCTAATTTTGGGTATATTATAGATAGATGATGGATGATAAATAAGATAGAGATGATAGATAGATAGATAGATAGATAATAGATAGATAACGGATAAATACAGAAACACATGCGCATACACACACTACAGAGACACACACAATCAACCCCAAATACCTTGCAAATATCCTCCAATATTTTTTTAGGTTTTCTGGTCTCTTGCTTTTAGGCCTCCCATGAAATATATTTAATACAATTTCACTTATGGAAAGGTTTATGGAATAGGATTACACCATGCAATATGACCTAGGCCCTGCATTTTTTGGATTTTTGGCTCACTTTCACATTTCAGTGATATTAGTGGTACCCTTAGGAGACTTAAAATATAGATACCAATTTTTTAAGTGTGTTTCACATTCATTAATGAAAAGATATGTCTGGGAATTATTTCAAAACAATCCAGGTGGCAAGGAAAGTAGGTGGTATTATAAATGAAACACGATTGGCCGTGAATTGATAATTATTGGAGTTGATTGACAAGTGCATGGGGCCTCATTTGATTATCCTCTCTGCTTTTGTGTTTGTTTGAAGTTTTTAGCAATAAAAAACCTTTTTAATGAAAAGAAGCATGTTTCATAAAATTGAAAAAAAAATAGTTGTCACATTTTCTGCTTAAAGATATTATGGACCCTGTTTTTGTTCAAATGCTTCATGGCTTTATGTAGTTCTAGGACATAATCGAGAGGTAAATTTCTCTCTTATTAAAGAAAACACCGTTTTCCTTTGATGCCAGTGTGACCTTACCTTATCCACTTTGACCTATGAATTGTAAGAAGTAACACCCTGATCTATAGGGCTTGGTCTAACCCCCACATCTCAGTGTTTTATATAAAAATGGCAATAACAGATCATGTCTTCTGTGGAAATAAAATGAATTTTACACATTGATAAATATGGGAATACACCTGTGAAGTGCTAAAGGTACACCCCTGAAATGTGCACCTGTAACAGCCTTTCCCGTGCCAAACCTCCAGCAGAGACTCCTTAGAAAGTGCTCTCACTGTTCTTGTCCTCTGTCCCCAAAATGATCCCTGCTTGGCATTTCGGATCAAGCTGACTGACTCTGACTTATATGAGCTAGCAGGGTTTTTTGGTGCTGGTTCGCTTTCTAAACACAGTCACAAATTCCTCCCGAATTTAAAGGTTCATTTACAGTTTACTTTCCATAATACTGTTGACTATATTTGACCGGAGAAAAGAACTTTTCCTTATATTTACCCATTTTCTTTTAAATCTTTTAGAAAATTTCTATTGATGATATAACTCTGCTCATTCTGAAAACATGATGAAGCAGCATCTTGCTTTAATAAAATGCTCATTAAGGCTTTTTCTTGATTTTTTTAATTAAAAAAAATTTTTAGTTCAAATTCAATTTAGTTAACATATAGTGTATTATTAGTTTCAGGGGTAGAATTTAGTGGTTCCTCAGTTGCATATAACACCCAGTGTTCATTACATCACGTGCCCTCCTTAATGCCCATCACCCAATTACCCCATCCCCTCCCCACCTCTCCTCCAGCAACCCTCAGTTTGTTCGTTATCATTAAGAGTCTCTTCTGGTTTGCCTCCTTCTCTGTTTTTATCTTACTTTATTTTTCCTTCCCTTTCCCTATGTTCATCTGTTTTGTTTCTTAAATTCCACATATGAGTGAAATCATATGGTATTTGTCTTTCCCTGATTGACTTATTTCACTTAGCATAATACCCTCTAGTTCCATCCATGTCATTGCAAATGGCAAGATTTCATTCTTTTGATGGCCGAGTAATATTCCATTGTATACATATACCACGTCTTCTTTATCCATTCATCTGTTGATAAACATCTGTGCTCTTTCCATATTTTGCCTATTGTGGACATTGCTGCTTTAAACATGGGGGTGCATGTGCCCCTTCAAATCACTATTTTTGTATCCTTTGGGTAAATGCCTAGTAGTGCAATTGCCTGGTCATAGGGTAGTTCTTTTTTTTTTTTATGTTCAGTTAGGCAACATATAGTACATCATAAGGGTAATCCTATTTTTGAGGAATCTCCATGCTGTTTTCCAGAGTGGCAGCACCAGTTTGCATTCCCACCAACAGTGTAAAAGTGTTTCCCTTTCTCTGCCTCCTTGCCAAACATCTGTTGTTTCCTGAGTTGTTGATTTTAGCCATTCTTACTGGTGTGAGGTGGTGTCTCATTGTGGTTTTGATTTGTATTTCCCTGTTGCTGAGTGATGTTGAAATGCTCAGTAAGTTTTATCCCATGTCAAGAAGAACATGGAATTTACCTATTAGAAGAGTTTATTTATTGGGGCAACTGGATGGCTCAGTCGGCTAAGTGTCTGCCTTCAGCTCAGGTCATGATCCCAGAGTCCTGGGATCAAGCCCCGTGTCAGGTTCCCTGCTCAGTGGGGAGTCTACTTCTCCCTCTCCTTCTGCCCCTCCCCGCTGCTTGTGCTCTCTCTCTCTCTCAAATAAACAAATAAAATCTTTTTTAAAAAAGAAGAGTTTATTTATTTTTATTTTTTATTTTTTTAGAGAGAGAGAACACGAGGGGGCCAGCAGAGGGAGAAGGAAAGAGAATCTCAAGCAGGCTCCTTGCTCAGTGTGGATCCCTACAAAGGGCTCGATATCACAACCCTGAGATCATGACTTGAGCCAAAATCAAGAGTTGGACACTTAACCCACTGAGCCACCCACGCGCCCTCTAATAGAAGAGTTTAAAAGGTAAATATCCTTGCTGCTTTGCCATCAAGATAATATTTTTAAAATTCTCATGGTCTGTCTGAGTTTGTGTCCGTGATTCATGTGATAGCTCACACTGATTTTGAGAGTGGCAGTCTACATGCCCTGCTCCCAGGAGGCTGCATGTTAGAGCACTTTTTACCACACGGCTGAAACAATCATAGTGTATTTGTGTGAGATGGCAAAAAAAGGACCCTGCAGGAACCCCTGCCCATCTGTCAGGGGGTCCCAGCTCTGTAATCCAATGTTTCTGCTGTTCCATCTCCCATCAAATGCTAGCAGTTTACAAGTGAGCAAGAATAACTTCTGCTCTGGACTATTGGAGATTTCTTATAATGATCAGGTCCCTTTCTTTTTCGAAATTGTGTAATATTCCCAGTGATTTAAGTTCAGTGAAAAGAATTCATGGATTCATGATTCCCATTGCATTCTTTAATGTATTATCTCACAAAAAAAGTGAGATTTACAAGCAAAAGCCACATGAAGTCCCCAATGTCAGTTCCCTGAAACTTCGAATGTCTGCATTCTTATATTGATAAACATTACATTGAACATCTCATCATTCTCTCCCTGATTTAATCTAACCTATCTCCCTCTAGTCCATAGACACTATCCTCTTCTCATTTTCCAAAGGTCTCTATGCCGTGAAAGCAAGATCATTTATCTTGATCTTTCTCTGCCTTCTCTGCTTTCTGGTCATCCTTAACATGGTTAACAACAACGGCTTCTGCAGAACTTCTCTAACTATAGCTTTCGGCTTCTCTACAAACCTCTCACTTAGTCTGCACAAATTTTCAGTAGAGGAATATTCCTAATTCAGCACTGATATAAGCATTGTGTCCTTGACCACTTACATGTGACCCAGAGTGCCATCATCTAAAGCAGTGTTCTATATTATTTGGTACAGTATAGCTTTAAAGAAAAAGAACAAGTCTTGGGGTGAGACGGGACAGAATTCAAATACCACTGTTCATTTTCTCTTGCTGTGTAACCAATGACCACAACGTAAATGGCTTCAAACAACACACATTTGTTATCTCACAGTTCCAACGGATCAGAAGTCAAGATATGACTTGAGCTGGGTCCTCTGCAAGCTGTAACAGCGCAGGAAACAAATAGGTCTTGGAGGATGAGTGTGGATTTTCCTAAGATGAACCAGATAGTAACTCAAATCCCACTTGCTGTTTCAGGATGTGGTTTCATTGTTGAGCAAATTAATCCATCCCCTGGTACCTGAAGGGTATTGAACTGGCAAGTGCTTTTTTTCTTGGTATCTATAGTAATGACCACCAGAAGCAGTTTCCTTTTAGCTGGCAAGGCCACTAATATAAATGCCTTCACTATCCTGCTTCAGGGGTATATTGACTCCCCAGCCTTATATTTAGCTCCCATAAATTAACCCAGTTATAATTTAGTCCACAGCGAAGTTGATTGCCTTTTCCTTCCATAAGACATCACAGTGGCCCATTACATTGATGACATTATGGTGATAGGACCTGACGAGCAGAAAGTAGCGACTACTCTAGACATATTTATAAGACATTTGTCTCTCAGAAAGAGGACAATAAATCCTACAAAATACCAAAGGCCTTCTACCTGAGTGAAACGTAGGGCACCAGTGGCGTGGAGTCAAGATACTCTTCTAAGGTGAAGGAGAAGTTGCTGTATCTGGCCCGTCCTGCATTCAAAAAAGGGGCACAATACCTAGTGGGCCTCTTTGGATTTTGGAGGGAATTTATTTCCTTGTTCAGGTATGATATTCCTTAGTTGGGTGTGATGCTCCAGCCCATTTACTGAGTGAGTGAGCTGGAATTGCTTGTTTTGAGCCAGGTCTGGAAAAAGAGAAGGTTCTGCAATGGTCCAGGTTAACATGCATGATGCCATTGGTGATTAAGAGAGGTATGACGCCCCTAAGACTCAGACGTCTGAGTGGAGGGACTGCTCAGGAACAAGAGCAATAAAAATGCCTCACCTCATTATCATATTTGGGGAAGAAAGGATAACAAGTGGGAATATGTCCTAAAAAAATGTGTTCTTGGCTGCCATATTTTTTTCATTTTAACATTATGACCTTTCTATTAGCATAAATAAGAGATCATCCCCAAAGCAAAAACCTAGAGTGGTTTTTTTTTTTTTTCTTTCTGTATCAGCAGCCTCAGAAAGAAGGAGGGACTGTCTGCCCTATTCTTAGTCCCCACCTCAGGCTTTTCAACCCCTCCTGTGGGCTCTGAAAAGAGTCATCATTTTCCATAGAGGAGGAGGCATCCTACCTGTGTAGGTTTGGAAAGATTCCCTAGACTCAAATTAAAAAAAAAAAAAGATAAATAATTTAAAGGGCAGTGTAAACAATAAAACCATTAAAGGTCAATTGATCCGAACTGTCTGGCAGCCAGAGCCCCCACGCCACCCTCAGTGACAGGGCAGTGAGGCTGCAGTTGGAAGGGCTGGGTCAGTGCAAGTTCACATGACTGACCAGGAAAATCCTTCCTCTTCGCTCAGACTGTCTCAGTACCAAGAACTTTATGAGGAAAAGCTTCCCTCTGTACACATCCTGACACTTTTTTATCGAATGATTGTTCAGGTAAAGACTGTCTCATTTAGAGATGGTTGATCATAGTGGTCAATCGATATTTTTGGAAGTTGAAAAATATTTTGTGGATGAAGCCTCCTCTCTTTGGCAGGACCGCATTCTTCTTAAGGATGCACCTGTGTGTGGTATTATGTTGGCAAAATATAAAATGGCTTATGACTGCTCTCTTGAAACTTGTACTCTAATTAAATTGACTAGAGAAAAATATATGTAATTTTTAAAGAAAAAATGTTTTAAAAATTTTTTCTTTAATCTAAAAGTTCTTTTTATATAAGGTGAGAGGTACATTTGATCGGCAGAGAAACTTTTTCCACCTAAATCTGACCCAGTTTGGCCTCATTGTTCGTGGAGGTTTATAGGGAATTGGAACCTCCCCATTTGCTCTTTGAAATAAACCCAATCCAAGTTGCATTTTTTTTTTAATTGGGGAAGAAAGTTCTTTTTGTTTGTTTGTTTGTTTTTAAAGATTTGTTTAATTATTTGACAGAGAGAGACAGTGAGGGAACAGCAGGGGCAGTGGGAGAGGGACAAGCAGGCCTCCTGCTGAGCAGGGAGCCCGATGTGGGGCTCGATCCCAGGACCCTGGGATCACGACCTAAGCCAAAGGCAGATACTAACAACTGAGCCACCCAGGCACCCCCAAGCTGCATTTAAAAAAAATTGTTCTCCTATGTACTTTTATTCTCTTTCAATATTCTTACCTTGTTGCTACTTTGGATTAGCTAGTTTAACTAGCAATGAATTAATTCATCTTGACAGCAATGGAACCATTAAGATGTTCATGTGATATTTATTTATTCCAGTGTATACAAGTGTGTGAGTGTGGCTGTGTGTGTGGTACCCTAAAATACGTTAAGCAAGTGTCACTTACTGCTAAAATTAAATAAATAAAAAATATCCACATAAGTGCAACACAGACTAGATATTAAAATCAGTTAGGAAGTAAGTTCAAATTCTACCTCATTGTGACTTATACTTATTTGGTTTTCAAGGGTTTCTGAGAATGTAGGAAAATATAGTTGCGATTCTTACTGTACTTGTGATTTCATCATTACGTAATATGATAAGGAAAAGGAATTGGAGCAATTAGCATAAGAAAAGATACATTGCATATTTAGGTTAAGAGAATGTGGATTGCTTATTATTATTCATATGATTCTTTTTTTTCTAAAGATTTATTTATTTACTTTAGGGAGAAAGAGAGAGAGACACATACACACTTACACATGCGAGTGGGGGGAGGGGCAGAGGGAGAGAATCCTCAAGCTGACTCCCGCTGAGTGGAGCCCACCCAGTGGGGGCTCGATCTCAGGACCCATGAAATCATAACCTGAGCAGAAACCAAGAGCCGGATGCTCAGCTAACTGAGTCACCCAGGCGCCCCTATTCATATGATTCTAAGATTTCTATTTAAACCTTACTCAAATTATTGCATGTATTGTGTGATATTATCAGGAAAATCTTTGGCATAAGTATTGAAAGTATATATTTTAGTACTTTGACTTTTAACCTTTTGAGAAAGATCTTTCAGTATGAATAAATTGTGAATGTGTGTTAAAGCAATAGAAAATGAGAGAAAGACAATTATCATATGGTTTCGCTCATATGTGGAACATAAGGAATAGCACGGAGGACCATAGGGGAAGGGAGGGAAATCTGAAGGGGTGGGGAAATCAGAGAGGGAGACAAACCATGAGAGACTCTGGACTCCGGGAACAAACTGAGGGTTTCAGGGGGAGGGGGGAGGGGGATGCAATAGTCCAGTGATGGGTATTAAGGAGGGCATGTGTTGTGATGAGCAGGTGTTATAGGCAACTAATGAATCATTCGAACACTACAAAATAAAATAAAAATAAAGCAATAGAAAATGAGAATTCAAAAAATTCATTTAAAAAACTCATATCTAAATATCCACAGTACATACACTGTGGCTTATTTTATTTTACTTCAATATGGCTTATTTGTAAATCTTTACACAAGGTAAAGCAATGGCAGTGGAAGTTTGAGCGCAACTGGAAAAATACAACTATGCTTTGGCTGACCCCTACTGTTCACAGCGAGTAAGTGTGGCGTCGGAAACACCAAAGGAAAACCTTGGCAGTTTGTTTTAATACATGGTATTTTGTTTCATTCATAACAAGAAAAAAAGATGTGTTCCTGGATAAAATAATTCACCCTCACTAAACCATATACTTAGCAAAGAAACAGAAACCTCGAAAGAACCCTAGATATATTCAAAGTCAGCCTCTGCATCTGATAGAAAGGAAATTTGAGAAAGACTGTTTTCAAGGCTACAGAGCACCATTTGGATTGGTTTGTAGGGTCCCTCTTACTTCTCCCTCATCCCACTGGTCTTGAATCTGTTCTACCAGTACAGGAAAATAATCTTGGGGTTTTCAAACCCTTCCACCACTACCCTACCGCCCCAAACAGCATTACTACCATCACCAAGATAAAGAATAACCCAACACAACCATCTCCCTTTCCAAGAAACAGGTGCTCTCTCCTCCCAGAAGCTATGAAGACAAATAGATGTTACTCCAGCAAAGTGAAAGGCAGGGATGCTGTCTTTTCTGCTTTCCTTATGGCAAACTGAAGTAATTGATTAATAATTGCTCCCCAACAACCACAATTGACATGGCTTTCCTTTTTGACACAGAGCTTCTTATGATTCAACCAATTAAGTTTTTTTCACCATTTTCTCTGCCTGTGGGTAATCCCTTCATGTAGTTGGAAACCCCCTGAAGGTTTGCATGGAATGTCAAACCACATGACCTCATTAACCAGTCGGTTATATTTTTTCTTTATAGCTTAAAAAACTGAAAAGGAGAACAGATTGTACTCCTTTTGTCTGCTTGTCTGTTTGTGGTTCTTTATTATTTTCTTGCATATGACCTTTGGCACATGCCCCTTCATACTTCATACCATCCTCCATTTAATTCCCAAATCTGCCTTCTTAAAATACTCTTTATTCAAATTTTCATCCTCTTTACTGAATACTGAACTCAGCCAGTTCATAGATGTTTTCCCAAAGGTATTTGTCTAGTTTTACATCTTCAAATAACTCAACTTTGTTTCCAAATTAATAAGAGCATTTGTCCTAATTAATTTATCTAATTCTAAACCAGGAAATTATCCCTCAGGTGTTTTAAGATTCTTTAGACAAGACATGACCTTTCAGGTTGGTTGTATAGCAGATGTCAACATATCTAGTGTCCCAATTACACTCATTTCTTTCATTGGGAATACTGCTAAATGGCTTACAGAAGGTCATGCTTGAAGACTGGGTAATTATTCATCTCTGCTCTCAGGTGCCTCTGTCTCCTAGACTGAATATTTGGAATATAAAAACTCTGTTTAGAGATAATGAAAACTACTTTTAATAAAATTCTTCAAGTATTTTGCAGTCTATATGTACATTTAAGTTTGTTTGCTCTGTTTCAAGGTCTGCTGGGATCAAAAGCAGTGTAGTCATGCTAAGAATAATTATTTCTAAGAGTGGACCTCCTTATGTATGCAACCATGAGCCACAGTAGATTCTGACATAGCAAACTGTCACCCCTCCTGCCCAGCCTGGCTGGATTTCCTAATCCCAGCCTGCTTTCCAAGCCTGTGGTCCAGCCCCCCATCAATTTTGTGAGCTCATCTAATAGTATACTGATAAATCTTTTTTTGCTAAGAGATGATTTCTGCTGGGGCACCTGTGTGGCTCGGTTGATTAAGCGTCTGACTCTTGGTTTCGGCTCAGATCATGATCTCAGGGTCGTGGAGTCGAGCGCCATGTCAGGCTCTGCACCCAGTGCAGAGTCTGCTTGGGCTTCTCTCTCTCCCTCTCCTTCTGCCCCCCTCCCCTGCTCAGGCTCTGTCTCTCTCAAGTAAATAAACCTTTTTTTTTTTTTAAAGGATGATTTCTGTTGATTGCATCCAAAAAACCCTATATGATACAGACATTATTTCTGAGTTGTAGACAACAGGCTCTCAAGGAAATAAGTCCTGCTTTGTTTGCATGGAAAAAAGTCCACATCTCGGAAACAGAAGCCTCTCTTCAGCAACCACAATAGAGAATTGTAATCGTCATTCAATCCTTAGATGTTAATTATTTCATAAACAAAGAGTTCCTTGAATAAAGAGAAGACTGGGTACTCTTTAAGAATTCTAGAGTAAATCCATTAAGTGTTATATATTTTGAATAGATGTTCTTAAAAATTGTCAGAATTCCCACATTGACTCTTGATCAATGGTATCATGGTAGAAAGGGCCAAATGAAAGTCTCCAGAATTCCTTGTTCCTAATAAGTGTGCATTCCCAGGATAATCCTAAGGATAAGAACACCATTAACAACATAAAAAATATAGGGATTACTCTCATGTCCCGCATTTAATCCTCTGGTATAGTAACACCAAAGATGAATGGGTTTTTGAAAATGACTTTGAATTATCATAAATTTAATCAAGTGATGACAGAAATGAAAGCTGACATTTCAGACATTTCAGATTTTATCTCACAGAAGCAAATCTACACAGACCCGAGCACTTGGTATACGGTTTTTTATCTTGCAAATGTTCTCTTTTCTTTTTCACTTAATATAGAAATTTCAAAACAGTTTGCTTTCACCTGACAAGGGCAGCAGTAAGCCATTATAGACAGCTTCAAAGATACAATTAATTCCTCAGGATCTTCGAATCCTTGCACTGTTATGTAAAACATAACACTGGCCTTCTACATTGGTAGCAGCAAGCTGATGGGACTTGGGGTATGTATAGTAGCAGGAATCCTAGATGCCTTATAGTATGCTAGAGGGTGTGGAATACATCCTGCATGATACAGGAGGTGGCCATCACATTGAAATGATAATCTGGGGTAGTAGTTGTCAACTAGGGGTGACTCTCCCATTTAGCAATGTCTACAGACATTTTTGGTTGTCACAAGTGAGAGACACAATGCTAGTGTCATCTCATGTATAAAGGCCAGAAATGCTGTTAAGCATCTTATAATGCACCAGATAGCCCCCACAACAGAGAATTATCTGACCCCAAATGCCAGTGGTGCCAGGATTAAAAAGACTACCCTGTCCCCTCAAAGTAAAGGAAAGTGCACATGAGGTTTCTTTTTAGGATAATGAAAAGTATTTTAAAATGAGGTCATGGTGGCTCAGTCGGTGATCCCAGAGCCCTGGGATTGAGCCCCGTGTCGGGCTCCCTGCACAGCGGGGTATCTGCTTCTCCCTCTCCCTCTGCCGCTCCCCCCTGCTCATGCTCTCTCTCTCAAGTAGATAAATCAAATCTTTAAAAAAAATGAGATCATGGTGATGATTGCAAAATTCCAAGTTTACTAAAAACCATTGAATTGACACTCAAATGAGTGAATTTTATGGCATATAAATTATACTTCAAAAAAGTTGTTGATTCAAAAGAGAAAAGGAAAGGAAATGCTGTGCTTCAGGCTCCTCTACATTAAGGAAAATGTGATATTTTGTGATCATATGTTGGTGTGTTGCTCTGAGCCCCTGATTGTGTGCCTCAGAAATCGGAGTGGGCCCAGAGCAAGAGAAGAAATGTATCTGGTCCAAATTGCAGGGAAAGCAGACACTCCATTGTAATCCTAATCCTCCATCCTAACTCAGCAGATACGACTTCACCTAAATGCTCTGAAGGAAATCACAGTTATATGGAGCCTGTGACAAGCCCCAATAATATTTGTCCTCTAAGATTGTGTTGCACAGCGCTGCCAGTTTCAGCAAATAATTATTCTTTTGGGGGTAGTTTATGGCTTGACAGTTTGCTCAGGTGGATATCAAATGACCATCCACTGGGTCGTAAATAATGCATAACCAAGATGTTCCCCATGAGCTGCACATTAATTGATCTATCTTGCCCTAAAGTTGGACATGCCCTGCAGCATCCATCAGGTAATAGGGTGGCATATAGGACTGTGTCTAGGCAGACACAGAAGACAGCAGTCAATTGTAACAGAAACAACTAGACATCTACCAGAATGCTTCTCCCCTTTTTGTGGTATGCATTTGCCAATGGGAAGGAGCAGTCTAGCTTGCCCCCGCAAGGGCGGGGTATAACCACTTGCACCAAGGTGTAACTCACAGGTGGAATATGAATGAGAATGATGCGTGCCTCTTCTGAGCCAAGGAATTTTAAAAAGCACATGTGCCTTCTTCAGTTTTCCTAAGACTGTCTGGAAGCCGAGAATTACATAGCTTTGTGGGGTGATGGACTGTATGATTGGAAGGAGCCTGGAGGGGATGCCTGGGTGGCTCAGTCAGTTAAGCATCTGCCTTGGGCTCAGGTCATGATCTCAGGGTCCTGGGATTGAGCCCCGAGTTGGGCTCCCTCCCTGCTCAGTAGGGAGTCTGCTTCTCCCTCTGCCTGCCACACCCCCTGCTTGTGCTCTCTCTCTCTCTCTCTCTCTAACAAATAAATAAATAAAATATTTAGAAGGAGCCTGGACCCCCGAATTGCGGGGGTCAGTTAAGCGAAAGCCCTTCACCAACTAAGAACAGACACACTAGACTTTTGTGTGACTGATAAATACACTTTGTGGTGTTAAACCCCTGAAATTTGAGTTTGTATTTTTGGCAGAAATAGATCTGTTGTATGTACACATCTAGCACGTTCTCAAATACTTATTCTAATCATACTTCCTTCTCTAACACCCTCTTCTGATATCCTCCTCAGGAATTCTCCACAGTGGAATTTAATAGCATAGAGATGGTATTTATATGGTACTGTGTTCTAGCAGCCTGAGCGAAGACAGTTTGTCTCCTCTTTCCCCAACCTTTCAATATGTGATGTATCGCAGGTAGTTCACTTCACAGTTTTTGAATTTTGTTCATAATCACTGGTAATTGTCATGGGATCACTCAGACCTGCCTGTAGGATCTGACTGGACTTTGCATCATCTCCCTTTTGTTGTATGAGAACTAGTCTCACTCTATGTGGTGGAAGTAGTTTTATTATGAATCATAAATAACATAAATATGGTGAGTGTGGATGCTGGGTGGGCAATGTGAAGTCCAAAGTTGGCATTGGTCAATTTGGGGCTGTCTAGCACCCAAGCATCCAGTTCTTCCAGCATCCCTAACTCTTCTAGGGAATTTTTCATTGTAGGAGTCTGAGGAAAGAAGTAGCCACTAACCATTGTGGAAGCTAGACTTGCTGATTCCCCATCTCTCTGGACTTGTGACAAATTTTATTCTGTGGTGAAATTGAAGTGACTAAAGGAAGAGGGATACCTGGGTGTCTGAGACATTAAGTTTGCACCTGCTGTATGAATGAGGCTACGTTAGAACATACTGTTAAGTCTTCCAGAGCTCCTTGGGTTCCTGTTCTTTGTCCAAGATTTCTCATTCAAACTGAGTTCCTGATGTCTACTAATAAATTCCTTTTCTTTTTTTTTTTTTTTTTTTGGCTTAAGATATCCAGAACTTGTGTTTATGATTTTCAGCAAAGAATCCTAACACACAATTATTGTTTCTTTATTGACAATGTAGACTAAACATGGATCACACTTAAAGTGTTCTTTAAAAATGTTCTTTTTTTTTTTTAGATTTTACGCCCACTTTTACCACTTTTTCTTGCATCTCAGAGTTTCATCTGGGATCATTTTCATGTAGTGCAGGTCTGCTAGGGCAATCTATTTTCTGGATACTTTTAAGATTGTTTCTCCTTGATTTTTTTATCATTTTATTACAATGTTGCTTGGTGTGTATTTGTTTTTATGTATCCTACTTAGGGTTTGGGGGTTGTTTGTTAATTCATGGATTGATTTTAAAAATTGTCACCTAGGGGCATCTGGGTGGCCTAGTCAGTTAAGCGTCTGACTTGATTTTGGCTCAGGTCATGATCTCAGGGTCGTGAGATCAAGCACTGTGCCAGGCTCCACACTGAGCATGGAGCCTGCTAGAGATTATCTCTCTCCCTCTCCCTCTGCCCCCCTCCCGCTCACACGCACATGCACTCTCTAAATAAATAAATAAATAAATAAAATCACCTATTATCTTTTCTCTCCTCTTAGGGACCCATATTTAAACTTCCTCACTCTATCCTGTATGCCTTTTACCTTCTTTTCTGTATTTTAATCTTTTTTTAATCTCTATATACTTCATTCTGGATAATTTCTTGTGATCTACCTTCCAGTTCATTAATTCTATCTTCTGCTCTGCCTAATTTACCATTAACCTGTCCAATGAGTTCTCGATTCCTTCTTCAAATCTGCTCTGTCACTGTTTATACTTTTTTATCAATTCTAGATATTTTCAAGCTTTACTTTTATATAAGCATAGAAAGCATTATTGTTTCATAGTCTGTATCTAATAATTCCTATATTTGAAATTTGGGAGGCTTATTACTTCATTTATGAAGATTATTATTCATAGTGTCTTGATTCTTTGTACAGCTGGATACCTTTAGCTATGTCATAACATTGCATTTTTAAATTTTATTTTTAGAAATAATTTGAGGCCTAGGATAAGATATCTTCCTCCCAGAAGTGTTTGTTTTTTGTTGTTTTTTTTCTTGCTAGGAACCAAGTGGCTTACACTTCAGGAGTAGCTTAAGTTGAAAGACTGAGATTCTCATAATAAAACAAGAACTATAAGTCAGGGTAAGGTTTGTTTTATTTCTGGTTCACGCAGTGGGCCTAGCCCTTCGAAAACCCAGTTTAATGTGTATGTGCCTCACGTGGGGAGGAAGGAAAGTAGGTTATCTGACTCCCCACCATAAGTACCCTATAATTGACTTCCCTTCTACCTTGCTGAGAAAACCACAGGTCTGTAAATTTCTTCTATATTGGCAAAAGAAAGTAGCTTTGAGTAGTGAGCTTGTCTCTGGATTCTTATTTTCCCCAGTGATTTCTCCCAATCGGATTAGTTCTTACAATGGTGTAAGTAGATGTTTTTCATATTTCTTCTACTTTTTTCAGGATTATCCTAGGTGGTTAGTCCCAAGTACCAACACACCTTTCTCTACTTTTTGACTCTATTATTATATACTGTATATAGCTGATCATTCCATAATCTCATCTTTATTTTCCTTTCATGTTTTATTTCAAAGTTCTTTGTGAGGGAAATAAAACTTTATTTTTGTTTAACTGTGTTTTAAAAATCAAGTCAAATAAAATAGATAATGGACTAAACATTTCATTATTAAAAATACAATAGTGTGAATCTGGGTGAATGTTCAAGCCAATCACACACCTAAAAACACACTAGTGTCAAATGTCTGCTTTACATATGTATATATGGTCAATGGGGAAAAATGAAAATATATACATTATAAGATTAATACTAGTTATCTCTGTATTGTGGATTAAGAGTGAAGTTAATTTTTTCTTGCACTTTTCTATGCAATAAACCTAATCAGGGAAAAAGCAAATACTGTTTTTGATATGAAATGTCATTGTTGCAACTAGTGAAACATTTCCAAGGATATAAAGAAAATAATTCTCTTTTGCCTATATAACTGACAGGAAGATAGAAAGATAGATGGACAGGCAGAGAGAGACAGAAAGATAGGAAACATTGGCAACTTCAAATGTGCACTCACATAAGGAATTTGGAGGAAAAATGACTTTCCCATCTAACCTGAGGCTCTAGAAAATCCATGATACATTGCTTTTGAAAGATGTTTCCTGCTCATTTAATCAATAGTGTGGAATTACCTGCTTTGTAGTTATGGCAGAAAAAAAAATTTATTCTTAGCCTTCCTTGAAGAATCAATCATTATTCTCAACTTGGATTTAGAAGAGTTTTATTGCTAGTAATGAAATCATGAGTGTGTCTGCAATATAAACAGTAGGGAGGGATTTCTTATATTCATTCTGTGATTTTCTTATGTAAATTGATTTCAAGTTTACATATTTTTTTTTTTACTGAAATAGAATTGACATACAATGTTACATTAGTTTCAGGTGTAGAACATGGCAGAAACAAACCCATAACTACAGAAAACAAACCCATAACTACAGAAAACAAACGGGTGGTTACCCCAGGGGAGGGGGTGGGGGGATGGGCAAAATGGGTGAAAAGGAGTAAGAGATACTGGCTTCCAGTTATGGAATGAATATGTCACAGGAATAAAAGGTACAGCACAAGGCATAGAGTCAGTGATTGTAATAGCATCGTATGGTGACAAGTGGTAGCTACATTCGTGGTGAACATAAGTTCAAAATGAATTCCAAAGTTTCTTATAAAATAACTTAAGATCTTCTTGTTTTAAAGACATGACTTCTGGGAAAATGGATAGGACTTGCCCAGCCAACCAGGAAAAATGAGGCAATGAACACAAAGTCCACTTCTATGTTTTGAAGGAGCTTTGAACTCTAAGAGGTTCTTCGCACCAGCAGTGCCACTTGGTGCCGGGTGGGTGGTGGAAGGGGGGGGGGGTGGGCAGAGTGAAAGAGATGGGTGCCCACAGTACCTTATCTTAAAGAGGTCAGGAGAGAACTAGGGATACCCCTCAATTTCTTCACTCTTCCCTAAGTAAAAAGCATACTTTCTAAAATCTATATTTTTAACCAACTTTATTGAGTTATTAAATTCAATAAAATGCACTCATTATAAGTACACAGAGTTTAGAAAATGCATTTATGTTTATCTACCAGCACAAACAAGACATCTACATTTCCAGCATCCCAAAAGTTCCTTGTGCCCCTTTGAAGTCTATACCCTCCCACCCCACTGATCTGTCTTCTATTACTAGGGTTAGATTTCAAAATAAAATGTCAATACTGGGGCACCTGGGTGGCTCAATCAGTTAAGTGTCTGACTCTTGGTTTCGGCTCAGGTCATGATCTCAGGGTTGTAAGATGGAGCCCCACATCAGGCTCTGTGCTCAGCAAGGAGTCTGCTTGAGATTCTCTCTCTCCCGCCTCTCCCTTGACCTCTCCCCTGACTCGTGCTTTTTCTCTGTTTATTATAAAACAAATAAATAGAATCTTTTTAAAAAACAAAATAGGGGTTCCTGTGGCTCAGTCAGTTAAGCATCTGCCTTCAGCTCAGACCATGATCCTGAGGTACTGAGATCAAGCCCCATGTCAGGAGCCTTCTTCTCTCTCTCCGTCTGCCACTCCCCCCCTGCTCCTTCTCTCTCTGTCTCTCAAATAAATAAATAAAATCTTTAAAAAAATAAAATAAAATGTATATTCTGAGTGAGAAATAAATAAGTTGTATAAAGTCAGCTCTGTGAAGGATGGTGGAAATGCGTTACCACTCATTTAAGAAAACAATTCTGATATCCTAAAATAACCCTCATAAACATGTCTATTTGAGTATGTTCTGTATCCGGGCTACTACTCAAGGTGCCAGCCCACACAGTGTTTGTTACCACTCCAATTTCAAGATACACACAGGATTTATGAGCAGGGGCTTAGAAACTTTTATAGCAGTTTGAGATTATCGTGTCATCTAACTGCATGATCATTTTTCTTTTTCTTTTTTTTTTAAGATTTTGTTTATTGATTTGTCAGAGAGAAAGAGTACAGTCAGGGGGAGCAGCAGAGGGAGAAGCAGGCTCCCTGCTGAGCAAGGAGCCTGATGTGGGACTCGATCCCAGGACCCTGGGCAGACGCTTAACCCAACTGAGCCACCCAGGCGTCCCCATGATCATTTTTCTTAGAACTTTAATTTTACTGGATTTTATAAAAGGATTGGTTGATAGTAGAGTGGAAACTTGGAAACAAAACAAAAGCTGGTACTTGCCCAGACCATCAGAGAAGCACGCTCAGGTGCACTCTGCATCTGCGCCCACCTCCAAATGTTTAGTTGCCCTCCTTCTGTTCTTTATGTAGTGGCTTTTAGGCTTTTAAAAGATAGGCACTGATTCTAGTGCAGGAAATGTATGAGTATTTGTCAAGATGTTTTTAAATACATATATAGAGAAAGAAATCCTAAGTGACTCATCTAGACTTAAACTAAAACAAGTGTCCAAGCAGGAAAAAAAGTCTCTCATTAAAAAAAAAAAAAAAAAAAAAAAAAAAAGGCTGAGGAAATTGCTGTTGTCCATTAGTTGATTTAAGCTAATGGTGTAAGTAGCCATTAGTTCAACTAATGGTAATGGACCTTCTGATGAGTGATTTAGTGAAAATGTCCCAGATGCTTCCATTCTGCAAAAGGCTCAGAAGAGGTTCAAAAAAAAAAGTATTTATTTTCTAAATTAATGGTGACCAGATCTTTGAAGTAAAAGCAATATATTAGGATATTCTTTAGCAACAATAACTAATAAATTATTCTTAAAATCTCTAAATATGTTGTGTCCTATAAAATGATTTACTAACAATCATATAGGCAAACACAGATAGCATGTATTATATGCCAGGCGCTGTTCAAAGTATTTGACATATATTATTTCATTTAACCTTCGTATCAACTGTAGGAGGTAACCATGATAATAATCACCATTTTACATGAGAAGAAACTAAGAATAAAGAAGTTGAGTGACTTGCCCAGCGTCGCACAAGTAATTAGTAGCCAAGCTGAGTTTTAAAGCCAAGTAAGGTGGCATTAAACCTCTGTGTTAGCTGTCTTTGCTGTTAAGAAGCTTAACCTTCACCACAGAAGCCATTAAATGAGGGAAATGGGGGGAAAAAAAACAAAAAAGTAAATCAATGCTCTATCTGAGGCCTTTTCATACAAACTTGTTATATAATTTAGTAAGTTAAGGCATCGAGCATTAATGTCTTTTTCTTTCCTGAGATGTTTTCCCAGTGGCTTTTGCTAATCATGCTGGGATTATATAATGCTGCAACAATCAACTGAAAAATTGGAGAAAAAGATAAACCACCAGCCAATTGGTTTTTTAATTGGATTAAACAACTATTTATTTTTCCTACTTAAATAATCATCTACTTTGAGTGCTATTAAGTCGTGGTCTTCTTTGATAATGGCATAAAGTCCGATCCAGAAAAAATTACTAATATGAGACTGCTTATATTACGCTTTACTTCTGATAGAACATGGTGCCAACTCAATGACTGTACTGTTTCTCTTATTTTACATCTGTCTGAATCCAAACAACACACACACTCTATACATACATTACAGGGCATCTGGTTTATGTCTCACCAAATTAATATAAAATGACTCTGAAGTTTGGTCACATTACAGAAATTCTGTGACTTAAATTTTGAGTCTGGAGGACTTTGAGGGAGAAGAGGACTTATAGAGAATTCAGTTTTTTCATGATATTTCCACTAAAATAGGACTGATTACTTCTGCCAATGACCTAAGTGAGATGTTTAAGTTCTTGACATTGTATATATATGTATATTCATTTTCCATCAGTTCAAAAATTAGACTCAAATATCATTCAGGGGTGCCTGGGTGGCTCAGTTAGTTAAGCACCCGACTCTTGATTTCGGCTCAGGTCATGATCTCAGGGTCCTGAGATCGAGCCCCCGTCTGGCTCTGTGCTCAGCAAGGAGTCTGCTTGAGATTCTCTCTCTCTCTCTTTCCCCCTCTGCCCCTCCCCCCGTTCATGCTTGCTCTCTCTCTCTCTCTCTCCCTAAAATAAATAAATAAATCTTTTAAAAATATATCATTGAGATATATCAGCACCAAAGAAAGTAGGTCTCCACAGTTTTCCATAATGACAAATGCCTCCCATGCAAATTCCCATTTAGATTTCCCCTAAAGTTAAAGCAATCAGTTGATAAAAGAAAAATATGAAACTACATCACACTTCTGAGGCTAATGCACAGGCTAATATGTAAGTTCTTTTATAACTATCATGAATATAGCACAAACGCTAATTTTGAATTAGAAAGAAAGTAAACCTGTGGGTTAAAAAAGATAATCTGAAAAGTGCATTTAGTTCACTTGAAGAGCATCATTAGACATATACCATATACTATAATAAAAGTATATTATTTTTTTTAAAGTATATTATTGTTTTCTACACGAGGATTCTCTATTTGGGAAATGGCTAAGCATAACATGCAAATTTCAAAACATTTATACCTGAGGTGTGATACATGTCCTTGGCAAAGGCAACAGAAGAATTTCTGTACATCAAATTAGTGACAGATTAGTTCCATAAACATTTTAATCCTCTGACAAGATTGCTCCTAGTTACATACACCAAAAGGGTCAAAAACAGGTGCTCAAACAGAAATTTGTACAATAATGTTCATAACAGCAGTACTTACAATAGTCAAAAGGTAGAAGCAATCCAACTGTCTATCAGTAGATGAATGGATAAACAGAAGTGGTAGATCCACATAATGGAATATTATTCAGTTATGAAAAGGAATGAAATACTAATACATGTAACAACATGAATGTACCTTGAAAACATGCTGAATGAAAGAAACTGGTCACAAAAGTCACCTATTACATAGCTGCACTTATAGGGAATGTCCAGAAGAGGACAATCTATAGAGATAAATGTTCCATGGTCGCCAGAGGCTGAGAGAAAAACTTTGTGGAGAATGACTATTAATGGATATGAGGTTTCTATTGGGGCTGATGAAAATGTTCTAATATTAGGTTGTGGTGATCATTGCACATATCTTTAATACACCATAGGGGCGCCTGGGTGGCTCAGTTGGTTAAGCGACTGCCTTCAGCTCAGGTCATGATCTCAGGGTCTTAGGATCGAGCCCCGCATCGGGCTCCCTGCTTGGCAGGAAACCTGCTTCTCCCTTTCCCACTCCCCCTGCTTGTGTTCCCTCTCTCGCTGTCTCTCTCTATGTCAAATAAATAAATAAAATTTTTAATACACCATATATTACATCTACTAAATATCATACTAAATATTACATAAACTAATACATGAATTTTACACTTTAAGTAAGTGAATTTTATGGTGTGTGAAATATGTCAATAAAGCTATTAAAGTGTAGCACACATAAATTTTTCCATCTGCTTCTTTAGGTTCTTGGATAACCTATATCCTTCTTTACCCCATATGTTTGAATCCCTCCTGCAAAGGAGAAGATAAGTTCAAACTACAGTGTCTTCAAAGAAAGCATTCTAACAATTCTAACGTTCTAACGTGAAAACATTAACAATGTAACTATCCCGATGCCTCAGGTATATAATAGTATGCCACTGGAGGGCTATCCACTGTTGTTCTAAATAGGTGGTCTGCAGCTCCAGGTCACCCAAGAAAGAGCTCCCCAAAAGAGAGTTCAAAAACTACTGACTGAAGAGACAGATGTAAAATGCAGGAATCCTCGCTGCCTAATGCGTTTTATACCTCCAGGGATATTAAAAGGCTTTACTTTACTCTGAGCAATTTAAAAGACCTTCTTAAGGTAGGGTCTCCATAGAAACCTCACCTTCACTCTGCTCTCAGCCTTTGTGCCCTGGAAGAATATTCTCTTAAGCACATGCTAATGTTGTCCCTGGAATGAATAGCTTTTCATATTTTGTGAAAAATGCTTGAAACATAGCAAACTCTTTATTCCTGTTCTCAAGACACAAGTTAAAAAAAAAAAAAACTTTTGAGTAATAGTCTGGATATTTTCTAACTAGAAAAGATTTGTTTTGTTTTGTTTTGTTTTTTAATTAAAACTACGAACATCTAAGCATCAGCACAATGTAGTTGGTACTTAAGAGGTCATAGGGTAGAAAACAGAGTTTTGGGGTTACAATCCTCACTTTTAAATTAAAAAAAAATTTTTTTAATATTTTATTTATTTATTTGTCAGAGAGAGAGAACGTGCACAAGCAGGGAGAGCGGCAGGCAGGGGGAGAAGCAGGCTCCCCGCTAAGCAAGGAGCCCCACGAGGAACTCAGTCCCAGAACCCTGGGATCATGACCTGAGCTGAAGGCAGATGCTTAACCAACTGAGCCCCCCACCCCCCACCCATGGTGTCCCACCAGTCCTCATTTTGGGGGGGGGAGGGGCAGAGGGAGAGGGAGAGAGAATCCCAAGCAGGACCCACGCCCAGCATGGAGCCCAACACGGGGCTTGATATCACAACCCTGAGATCATGACCTGAGAGAAATCAAGAGTCAGATGCTTAACTGAGCCACCCAGGTGCCCCATACACTCCTCATTATCATTAGAAAAAACTCAGCCAAGTCTCTCAATCCTTCTCAGCTTCAATTTTCTCTCTTGTGAAACTGAGAGTTGAACTTGAAATTTTCTTAAATTCTTCATCCATTAAATATTTTATGTCCCTGCAAATTTAAAAAAGAACTCAAATTCTGGACAATTCTGGCAGTAGAGCATAATATCCCAGTCTTAAATGGACCAGAGCACTGGGCCAAGGCCTTGCCTATGTAAGACTTCTATCCCTATCATCAGGGCTGGAAAGGTCTGGTTGTATGGAATATATCAGCCTTTCCCCAGAAGTTTCTCTTCATCCATAGGGGTCAAGAGTGATGACATGCACCTCTCTTCTATCAACAGAGATTGTAAGTGGAACAGGGCTCTCCTCCTTTAGACCTCATACCCCTCATCAGGGATAGAGAGGGAGCTCCTGAAATGCACTCTTCTATCACCAACAACACTCTGCCTCAACTATCCATAACTAAACTCATTATGTCTTTTTTACTCCTTGCTAGTCAACACTAAATGCTATAGACTCCCCGTCATTCCTCACCCATCTTCCAGTCCCCATTCCCTGTCACACCACACAACATCTACATTAGAACTGCCTAATGACTCCAGGATTTGTTTAGGTAGCACTATGGGACGTTCTGGGAGGCTGTGGAAAATGCAGTTGCTGTTTCATGGAGATGGGTACCCACTCAGGGCGATCATGACATCAGAGCAGGGTATGTGAGTGATCACGGGTAGATCAAGAAATGTACCGGGTGCTTCTCAATATAATCCAGCACAGTGGATCATCTGAGCGCCTGTAATGAAGGTGTTTGTTCTCCATCTGCCTCAGGAGAACATTGTGAGGCTTCGCAAAGGATGTTCTGTAATCTGAGTGTTATGGAAACAGAAGGTTATTTAAATTATTCTCATCTGAGTTTTAATCTCATTTTAAAAAATCGTAAGTCCACTTCGATCTCCATGGTGCCAGCTGACAGTACATTTTCTAAGACTTCTTTAAACAACATAAGGCATGAGATTTGAGAGACTGAGATTTTTGCTTGCTTTAAACGCTGGTGGTTCACAGTGCTGAGGGTGGCACCCTGCCAGTCATTTCTGCTTAACAAAGGAGTGCACATAGCCGGGTTCTGTTTTCTGTATCCCGTCCCATGCTGGCATACTTGAAGGGGTAACTGTGGGCCAGACAAGTGACAGATGGCATGTTTGCACCAATGACATGTGCCAGTGCAGGAGGCTCTTTCCTCAGTCGCACCCAGGAAATCGGCCATGGCTCCAGATTCATACGAGATTGCTCCAGAAGCGCAGGCTTGGGGCACAGTGGCTTGGATGGACTGACTTGGCATTAACTCTTGAGTTAGGCAAATGTCAGGGATGACCCACATTTGGCTTACCATACTTCTGAGCAATCACTGGACATTCCTTTCTCTAGGAGATGTCCCAGAACATTAAAGCTATTTCCCACCAGAACCAAGAACTCCCAGCACTGACTTTTCCCTTCTTTGAAGTCAGATTATGCCTGAAAAAAAGAAATACTAAGTTTGTTGGGGTTAATGTAGAGCATGAACTCAGCCATAATACTTGGCTTGCTAAAATATAACACGGAGGCCGCTGGGGGCAATGGAAGGTTTCGGAGAAGGGGGTGGGCCTTTGGAATGCCGCGGGTAGTTGCCTTCCCCGAAGCTTTCTTAGCCCAAACAGCCATCCTGGTCCTGTGATCTAAGAGATGTATGCATTGTCCCTTAGGCTATGTTTAGCAGAACTCCTAGAACACACAGATTAGCATATCTTATCTTTCCCATAAACAGATCCTCCTAGTTTCGGTAAGACCCCTTGTCACACAACGCGTGCTTGAGAAACAGTGGTAAGGATTTGTGATTATCCTGAAGGACCAATAAAAGTGGGAGCAAAGAAGAGCAAAGGGTCTTCGTCTCTGAGTGTTGACCCCCTTGCCTTCTCCTCTCTTTCACAGCAAAGTTTGGAGTAATCTTTCATCCGTCGGTACAGGGGTTGCCGGCCATTCCCAGCATCAGTTGATTTCTGGAAGGATGAAATCCTCCCTTACAGGTAGTTTGGGGAAAAATCTGAAAATGCAATCCTGCTTGAATCTGACTTTGTAAGGCTTTTTGACCAGTTGAGCATAAGGTAAGATACATTCTATCGATTACAAAATGGAGTCCTCAAAAGATTTTGCAAATTCTGATCTTGCTCTCTTGCAAGACTGAAGCCAATACATTGTGAAGAATTTGGGTCTAACCTACTAGGGGATGAGAGGTCACATGGAAGAGAACCAAGTTGCCCTAGTCAATAGCCAACATCAACCGCCAGACCTGTGAGTGAGGCCCCAGTCAAACCATTCACAATCAGCAAAGGAACCACCCAAGTTGCACACCAGCAAAATCATGAGAAATAGTCAATTACTGTTGCCCTGTTGGGTGTCATTTGCCCAACAGTAGATCATTGAAACACTCCATGCTGGTTCTCTATCACAAGACTACAGCTACTCTTTCAGGTTCAGGGGATTTCTCGGGCTCCCCCAACCAGACACAGCTCAGAATCCACTTGCTTTTATCTATGTTCCTAAGAGTCTGTATCTTTGCCTCATACCTGGATCTTCTCATTTCCAGTTCTCTCCCACAAACCAGTTGGTTGGGTGGTCTACTGGATTTTCATTTGAAATTCTTCCCCATGAACCTGCTACTTGGTTCACCCGCCCTGGATTTATGCAGTACAGCCCACGGAGGACTGCCCCTCTTCACATCCACCTACTTCTCATTGAATCTGACCAGAATCCCAGGACACACAATGCCCAGGAATCAGCTTCTTCAAGAAATACCAGTGCTTCAACTTGGAATATTTTAAAGAAAAGAAAAGGTACAAAATGATCATTCACATGATGGAAGAATAATTGAAACATGATCTTGAATGCAAAGCTATGCCCTCCCTCTGTGTTCCATTAGGGCCTTTACTACTACTTGTAGTAACCTATTAGACTTTATATCTGCAAAGGCTCAACAGTGACTTCCAGGAAACTCTTGACCAATTGATTTCATTGTTATTTATTATCCCAGGAGTAGCCTTGTCTGTTTACTTGGTTCTGTGTGCTCTTTACAAGGTGAATGTCCTTTAACCTGGGTCTAGAGTCTTCGTCTCTGGGGACAATCTTTTCTCATGAATTTTCTATATACTTTGAAAATAACAGTCATTTCAAGTTGTTCTTTAGTGGGAATTTTCATTATCTGGTTGAGGTCCCAGATAACAATGACAACAAAACCCTTCCAGAATTCCAAAGTTCCAGAGTTAGTGTGACCATGACGCTGCCTTTGGTGGCTCCTGCCTCATAGGGCTGTTTCCCCGCCATGATCACTGCACCTGCAGAGCCGGCTGCTGGGCCAGTGGCAGTTTGCCATGGCAAGTGGCATGCATACCACTCTTCTGCTCCTCCCTGCGCGCCAGCTTTCTGTCCAGGCCATGGGCTCCCTCCTGAATATTCACTTGCAAACCCAGATCAGGATTTAGGCTCTGAACTGAGCACTAACCTTTAATTTAGTCTTACCTATTGACTGCCACTCTCCAGAAGCAATAGAGGCTGAAAGCTTTCCTAGAAAAAAAGTGAGTAACTCTGTGGCAATTATCTTCTTATAGAGACGTCATACCTCTGTGTCAACAACAAAGGAGAGGGCATGGCTCAATGTCCACCAAATCTAAGTGCATCTCGCAGAGTGCATATTCCCTTTTTAATTTAAATTTTAACACTTTCTCTCGTAATGTTAAGGTGAAATCATTCTTAAGAAGACACTGGCAGAGATATGCCACAGGGATGGTTTAAGTATAACTTTATATTTCCTTGGCTCTAGAATTTTGATGTTCTGTGTTGAGTATTTCTGATCATTTTATTTTATTTTTAAAGATTTGTTTATTTATTTTAGACAGGGAGAAAGCGAGCAGGGGGAGGGGCAGAGGGAGAGAGAGAATCTCAAGCAGACTCCTCGTTGGACGCAGAGCCCGATCCCAGGACCCTGAGATCATGACAGGAGCCGAAATCAAGAACCAGATGCTTAACCAACTGAGCCCCCCAGGCGCCCCTATTTCCTATCATTTTAAATGAAGGCCATATAGAAGAGGAATAGGTGGGAGAAAATGAATAGAGCAGTTTCTCTCAATTTCGCCATGCCAAGACTCAAACGGAAGAAGATGCTGTGATCTGTAACCTGGCTGATGCCCACATTTGGTCAAACCTTGCATAAGGAGGGAACATTGAGAACAATGTACCATACAATGTGCAGCAAAAAAGTCCCATGTAAGCAGATAGACACAGAGCATCGGTCCCCAGAGCAAGAGCTACCATCCTCAGGGATTTTGACATTTTCTGGGAGAACCAAGGGTGTGGTAGAGTATAAATGGCATGAGTTTTAGATTCTACAGACTTGGGTCCTAATCCAGACTTTACTACGGTCTCACTCCAGATTTTTGGGCAATGTCTTCATATTTACAGTATTGCCTTACATGTGTTGTAAGAATGAGGATCACAATGTAAGTAAAGAATAAAATATGATAGCTGTTACTGCACCTGTAGATAATATTATGAATTCATCAGTTTTCATTAAATTTAATTCACAAAACTAAGAAATACCGTTAAATGATTTCTCTATAGTTTTTTTAGTTCTTCCAGGCTGCTGGGATATTTTTCAACCATACCTGCTTACCAGCTTAGTTTATCAAAAAAGAACTAACTAAAGCAGGGGCACCCGGGTGGCTCAGTCAGTTAAGCATCTGCCTTCGGCTCAGGTCATGATCCAGGGGTCCTGGGATCGAGCCCCGCATCGGGCTCCCTGCTCAGAGGGAAGACTGCTTCTCCCTCTTCCTCTGCCCCTCCCCACTGCCCGTGCTCTCTCTCTCCCTCTCTCTCTCTCTTCCTTGCACTCTCTCTCTCTCAAGTAAATAAATAAAATCTTTAAAAAAAAAAGAAGTAACTAAAGCATACTACCCCATTATGTCACACCAGAGCCCACTTCCATGAAAAAGCCCTCCTTGTCTCCCAGCCTGAGTTGCTAGTTGTCCAGTATTGCACCCCAGAATGCTGCAGACCGTTCCAGGGCTTTCCTAAGTTTCTGGAGCTGCACTGACAGCGATGGTATGACAAGCACCCTGCATGCGGAGGGCTGCTGACTGTGTGTCAGGCGTTGTAGTAAAAGCCTTACGTTCATCGTCAACTCTTATCCTCAGAATTCCCTATGCGGTATTATTACCCTTACTTTACAGACAGATACTTGAAAGCCTAGAGGAGATCACACGACTGGGTAGTGGTAGTGCCAGGATTCAAATCCAGCCCTTTTACCCACTTTGTGTTTTTCAAACTTTTTTTCTTTTTCAGCAGCAAATGCCTTTTATCTAAGTGTTACTCAGACCTCTAACAAATAAAATTGGCAAGCCCAGCCTGTGCAGTTTAACTAGCGTTATTGATGCTAAGAAATCCCCCACAGAGGGGCGCCTGGGTGGCTCAGTCATTAAGCGTCGAGGCTCCCTGCTCGGCGGGAAGCCTGCTTCTCCCTCTCCCACTCCCCCTGCTTGTGTTCCCTCTCTCGCTGTGTCTCTCTCTGTCAAATAAATAAATAAAATCTTAAAAAAAAAAAAGAAAAGAAAAGAAATCCCCCACAGAGCCCTGAGGTCTGTAGAACAATGTGGATATCATTCACTCACTAAAGCTGCCTCCCAAATAGTGTGCAGGAAAGTACTTTGAGGAGAATTGAGTGCCACAGAGTTCTTGGGAAAAATCTAAAGGAACAGAAATGGAAGTACTATGATGTTGGGAGGCCCGGTAGCCTGGATGGTTTCCCCACTGTTAGCATATTCCTCTCGCCTTCCATTGAGCCATTTCTACTGATAGCAGAAGGCCCCTTTACCCAGCTTCCAAAGGGGAGAAAAGTGTGGGTCATCCACTCTCCAGCTGGGTTGGCTGCCAGAGAAGAGACTGTCAGGAGCCAGAATTTTCTGCAAGAGAAGTTTTGGCATCGGCTGCCTACCCACACGTAGCCCCACAGCGTCCCTGTGACAGTTTGACCCACCACAACCACCACTCCGGAATGAGACTGTGTATCCAGCCCATACCCCGGATTACAGCAGGCCGGCAGGTGCAGCTCTAAGCCTCTACTGTCCCTAGTCAGGCCAACCTGTCGGACACTGCCAGTTCCTTACTTGCCATTTCGGCCATCCACGTGTCTCAGTCCACTTCAACTAATGTTCCTGTGTTCATTGCCTTTCTCAACGTCAGCATTACTGACTTCTAATGTGGGAAATGGTCATTTTCTCAGAAGCTGGAATTTTCAGATTACTGTTGAGAACTGTCCATTTACGGAAAAAGGCTTTGATTCTCAGCGAGGGCCCAGAGGAGTCAGCTCTGTTTATTTGATGAGCACATAAAAAGGCCCTGCTCCATGGTCTGTTAATTAGATATGTTTTGCTGATTACTTTCTAGAACTGTGTTTGCATTCACAGTTCTTCTCAGTTTAAGGAAGCTGCTGACCCTCCACCCTTAGCCTGAATGACAGTCTTTGGCGAGTAGTGATAAAATGGTGCAAGACCTAATAGTCCATGTGCACATTTTTTCTTTTTTTAGAATTCCTTTATTAAGGTGATCGAAACAAATCAGAGGTACAAGATGTACAACTTTGCAGAGAAAGAAATTTAGAATGAGTTCCCAATAATGCCCTGTGCGATACATACATTATAATCCCCTTCTCTAGATTCAATTGCCCAAACCTGCTAAAACCAGCAATGACCAATATTTCAGATTTACTAAAACTGGAAGATGTAGAGAGGAAATATGTGCAAACACAAGGTGCACAAATTTTAAATTCTACTCTTTATCAGGTTAGTACACTCATAGGGAGACCATATATCTGGCTCATTACTAGAGTATTTTTCTTAACTTTTAAGCAATTATCTCCTGGGAAATATCAGGGCTCATTTGAAAATCTTTTTCATGTACCCTAGCTGGGAATCCTTCCAAGACGTTCTGCTCTGCTTACCTATAATCCACATCTGCTCTGTAAACAACCATGACCGCTCGCTTGAAAAATAAGCGCCAACTTCGGGGCGCCTGGGTGGCTCAGTCGTTAAGCGTCTGCCTTCGGCTCAGGTCATGATCCCAGGGTCCTGGGATCGAGCCCCGCATCAGGATCCCTGCTCCGTGGGAAGCCTGCTTCTCCCTCTCCCACTCCCCCTGCTTGTGTTCCCTCTCTCACTGTCTCTATCTCTCTATGTCAAATAAATAAAATCTTAAAAAAAAAAAAAAATAAGCACCAACTTGGATTCTAAAGTAACCAAGTGATTTCTTCATCAGGAAACATAAAATGAAAAGGAAAATATCAAAAAAAAAAGAAAGGAAAATATCAAACCTATTAAAATATGAATAGAACTTTAAAAATATTCTTTTACTTATGGGAAGGGAAAAAGACTGCTTTAGAGTCAGAGAACTATTTTAGCAAGATGAATATATCTATATTTTTAAAGGAATTTAATGGAACCCTGAAATAAGAATTCAGAGGAAATTATTCCTATCAAGAATTTACTATATATTTCACTTGGGATTTTTGCCATAATTTAATGGATAGGTCACTTATCACATTTATTTATTTATTTATTTATTTATTTATTTATTTATTTATTTATTTTTAAAGATTATTTATTTGAGAGAGAGTGAGCGAGAGAGAGAGATCATGAGCGGAGGTGAGGGGTAAGAGCAGAGGGAGAGGGAAAAGCAGACTCCCCACTGACCAGGGAGCCCAAAGCTGGGCTCCATCCCGGGCTCTATCCAGGGACTCTGGGAACATGACCTTAGCCGAAGGCAGCCGCTTAACTGACTGAGCCACCCAGGCGCCCCTCCTATCACATTCAAAATATTATTTAAGACATGAAATTAAAGGTAAAATACAATTACATGAGTTCTAGAAAGAACAAATCTAATCCATAGTGCTGGCAAGCAGGTCAGTGGTTGCCTGGGCTGGGGAATGGGCATGGAGAATAATTGAGGGGGTGCCCAAGTGAAATTTTGGAGGTGATAAAAATGTTCCATGTCTTGATTGTGGTGATAGTTTCATGGGTACATACATTTGTCAAAACCGGCTGAATCACTCACTTTAAAGAGGTGACTTTTATTGAATATAAATTATGCTTCCATAAAGATGACAAAAAACAAAACAAAACAAAGATATGGACATTTCAAATATATATTTAATACATAATAAATATAATAAAATATTTATATATTATGTATTTTTTATATTTTGTTGTATTTATTACATATTTTTAAATACATATATATATTTAAACCAAGGTATATCTCTAACTTAATTTTGAGAATCACACATAAAAGTCTTCATATGTCCCCAAATTCTTCATATTTATTGTTTTCATGTCTTTATCTTTTTCTGCCATGCTCCATTACTGACCTCTACTGAGCATTAAGTGGATTTTACAAAAAAATTTACTATAAATCCTTGTCTTAATATCCTTTCTACTAGTTACTGTTTCTCCACAAATACATATGTGTATCAAAACTATTGCATCTAAGTAATACATTTCTGTTAGAATGGCTCATAGAGGGATCTGCAGGGTTGGGATCATCCTGCTCACTGGACGGTCTTAGTGGACTTAAAACTGGTTTGCCTTAGGGTAGAGTCTATTGAAATCATTCTCTCACCTTTTTCCAATGAACTTTAAATTGTTTTATTATATTTTAAAATATATCTCCTGTCCTCAAAAATACTGGATCTGTATTAGTTTCCTGTCGCTCCTGTAACAAATTGGACCACAACTTCAGTGGCTCAAAACAAGACAAATTTGTAATCTTACAGTTCTGGAGGTCAGAGGTCAGAAATGAGTTGTATGGGGCTAAAATCCACATGTTGGCCGGGCCATATTTCTTTGCGGAAGCTCTAAGGGAGAATCTGTTTCTTTGCCTTTTCCAATTACTAGAGGCCCACCTGGCATACGGCCCGAGTTCAAAGTGCGCCACTCCAACCTCTGCTTCCATTGCCATGTCTCCTCCCACCCTGACACTCCCACCTGGCTCTTCTCAGGACCCATGCCATTACACTGGCCCATCCCGATAATCCAGGGCAATCATCCCATCTCAAGATCCCTACCTTAATTCCATGCAAAGTCCCTTTATGTAAGGTTTGGGGGGATTAGGAAATCAACATCTTTGGGAGATCATTCCACCTACCCCAGTGTCCAAAATCAATTGGCACTAAATCTCTCTTTTTTCAAAACAAAATGGACTTAACAACAAAAAGCGAGCAACCCAACTTTAAAATGAGAAAAGGATTCAAGTAGAGAGTTCTTCAAAGAAGATATGCAAATGACCAACAAGCATATGAAAAGACGCCCAGTGTCATTAGTCATTAGAGAAATGCAAATCAAAACCACGGTGAGGCACCATTTCATACCTACTAGGATGGTTATTTTTAAAAATGGAAAATAATAAATGTTGACAAAGATGTGGTGAAATTGGAACCCTCATACTTTGCTGATGGGAATATACAGTGGAAACAGTTGGATGATTCCTCAACAAGTTAAATGCAAAATTACCCTATGACCCAGCAATCCTACTCCTGGATATATACCTAAAGGAATTGAAAACAGGTGTTCAAACAAAAACTTGTATGATGTTCATAACAGCACAACTCACAACAGCCAAAAGGGGGACGCAATGCAAACATCCATCAGTGGATGAATGGATAAACAAATGCTGTATATACACACAATAGAATGTTACTCAGTCATAAAAAGGAATGGAGTACTGATACATGCTACAGTATGGATGAATCTTGAAAACATTATGCTAAGTGAAAGAAGGCATTCCCAAAAGGCCACATATTGCATATAATTCCATGTATTTGAAATATCCAGAATAAACAAATCCAAGGAAACAGAAAGCAGCTTAGTGGTTTCCCAAGGGCTTGAAAGAGGTGGGATGGGGAATGACTGCTTAATGGGTAAGGGATTTCCATTTGGAATGATAAAAATTCTGGAATTCAATAGTGGTGATGGTTGCACAACATTACAAGTTAATTTTATGTCACTAAACTACACATTGAAAAATCGCCAAAATGGGGGACACCTGGGTGGCTCAGTTCGTTGAGCCTCCAATTCTTAGTTTAAGCTCAGGTAATGATCTCAGGGTCATGGAATGGAGCCCTGCATCAGGCTCCATGCTCATCGTGGAGTCTGCTTGAGATTCTTTCTCCCTCTCCCTCTGCCCCTCCCTACCCCTCTGCTTCTCCCCCCACTTGCGTGCTCTCTCGCGCGCAAATAAAATTTTTTTTAAAAAATTGCTAAAATGGTATATTATACATTTTGTGTATTTTACCACAATTTTTAAAAACTATATAGAGATGTTTCTTAATTCGTGTCTTTCAAAGTTTCTCTTTATGAACACTTTCATACCTATATCTCATTGTTCTTGCACACTTAAACATTTTCACAACCTGAGCCAGTCTTTTCTCCACACATAAGCAGAGTTTACTCAGCAACCTGTAGGTGGGATATCAGGTGTAAAGTGCGCTGTT
Source organism: Halichoerus grypus (assembly GCF_964656455.1). Lineage (NCBI taxonomy): Eukaryota > Metazoa > Chordata > Mammalia > Carnivora > Phocidae > Halichoerus > Halichoerus grypus. The sequence goes on from NC_135716.1 coordinate 68,512,506, forward strand.
TTCAGCTTCTAGATTTTCACACGAGAAGGGTGTCAAGCCTGATTCCTGGAGTAACATCCAGGTTATTTTCTACAGTGAGTCATTACATGTTTAAAGGACATTCTAATGAAGCATCCCACGCTATCAGCAACGTCAGTAGCTGACTAATCAGTAATGCTTTAAGGACTGTGAGAGACTATGTAACCGGAGATCATTTTTAAAGAGTCTTCCTTTTCTCAGACCCAAGCCCCTGTTCTGAGCTGACCTTGGAGGGGAATTGCCAAGTCCAGCAAGTTGCACCCATAATGTTTGCACTGTGCTTCCTTCAAGATGCAGTGAAAAGCTGCTCCTTGAAAACCTAGCCTTTTATCTGCAGGCAAAGTTTATAGATTATAAAACTACCATTACGCTTTTATAAAGAGTGGATAAACATGGGTTCTGTGTAAGATGTACAGCTGAAAATAATGTTACGTTTATGTTAATTTGCCTTTTTGTGCTTGCGTAAATCCAGTTGGCACAACAGGTCTCCCAAGTATTTAATTAATAGTGTGATTATCTCCATTTCACTGAGGAGAAAGTAGCCCAGGGAAAGCAGAGAAGGTCCAAAAGTCTGGCTTCTAACAGCAGGGCTGGACTTCAAGAGAACACTGCTTTCAACATATATTCTGTGAACATCAGCCAAGTTTGCTTTTGTAAGTAAAAGTTTCTAGAATAAATTAGGAAACATTGAACAGTATGACCTCCTTTTTGAAGCTTGGCCATTTATATGAACATATTAAAAGCTCTGAGAATTCCTGTACTTGAGAAACTTGTTAGATTTTGTTTAGCCTCGCATATGTTCGATTCTAGAATTTATTATTACAAGTTACATAGTTTGTAACCTGTAGGAAATTATATTTTAAAGGACTCATTAGAATTTCATGTACACATTGGTATTTATTTTTATCTTGCCCTTAATAATTAGCTCGTAGGAAATAATATGGTCTGATGTAATGCAGAACCCAGGAGCTCATCTTCACTCAGTCCCAGGTAATGTGCTATCATCTGCCAGTTCTGATCACAAGCAGGTGAATCACATTAATATTGAGTATGAGAATTATATTACCTTCATTAAATTCTACCACGAATTATACATCTCCTAGAGAGAGCAGGTGTCCATAAAAGCAATAAAAGGAATAAATGCCCTTTCTTCACAGGACCCTTGTGAGTTATACGATAAAGATTAGAAGAGCTACTGTCAGAAAGCATGTTCTAGGAGTCAGGTCCACAGACCTGGAGCTCTGTGCAAAACAGGGTGGGGCAGGTGGCTACAGAGGACTCTTACTCCAAGACTGACCTGCAGGGACTCAAGGGAAGTGGGTGGCTGAGGGTATTAAGGGAGAAAACAAGGTGTCCCCTTGACCCTCTTCTGCAGCAATGGCTCAAGTTTTCCCATCTCTGTGAGGTCAAGACCCTACCCTGGATAGAGCAGCGTCTCCATCACGGTGACCGAGGCTGACAGCAAAGGGAGAGGACTGGAGGGCTGTGTGTGTTTGTGTCTGTGTGTGTGTGAGAGAGAGAGAGAGAGAGAGAGAGAGACATCAAGCACACTAGAGCACTATTGGATGTTCACTCCTACTCCTCTTCATTTGTCTAACTGACATCTAAAAGTAGTTGGTCACTATAAAAAAACAAAAAACCTGTTAGACTGTCCTTACTAGGAATCTCCAACAAAACCCCTTCTTTCACAGCTGTGTGCATAAAATGCAGTGTACAGCTTTCTGACCTAACACTCAACAGTAGCAATTGGCTTCCTCCAAGGATCACTTGTGGAGAAATAAGTATCGTAAGTAAAAAACATTTTTTAAGACTTGTGAGATCATGGGTAGATGATAATTTGATTGTATTTAAAATACCCATAGTTCCCAAAATGTGCTTTAAGACATCCCCGGTACCACAATGTATTCACAGGAATACTGCAGGATATTTTATATGTTCAAGGGAAACACAGAGCTACTGGGCATCTGCGAGTCGCCCTGCACACGACTAGCTCCAGTTAGCTCCCATGCAGAATATCAGATTGCGCTGCATTTCTTTAGACACGGTTGAATCTTTGCAAAGCTGTCTTTTGGTTTTTTTTTAAAGATTTTATTTATTTATTTGAGAGAGAGAGATCAGGAGCAGGGGGAGGAGCAGAGGGAAAAGCAGACTCCCCGCTGAGCAGGGAGCCCAATGCAGGACTCGATCCCAGGACCCTGAGATCATGACCTGAGCCAAAGGCAGATGCTTAACTGACTGAGCCACCCAGGCGCCCCTGAGCTATGTCTTTTGTAATTACATGATAAAAACCAAGTGCTTCAACAAAAAGCAATGTTAAACAAAAAATGAAGGTGGAGTCCAGTCTGATTCCCAGCTAGTTGCAGATGCTTCTGCCTCCTCCAGTCACTACTGAGAACAGGAATCATTTCTTACTCATCTTTGCATAACATCCAGTAGGAGCGCAACGCCTTGCATACAGCAGGTGCTCCATAACTATTTGTGACGTGCAACAGAAAGTACTACATCACTGCAGTGCAAAGTACTGACGTTGTGTATACACCAGTGGTGAATGTGTTTTTGCAAACCAGAGCCTGTGCTAAGGAGTCTATGGGGAAGTCATTTTGTCCAAATGGGATGAAGCAAGGAAATCCAGTCTTTTCTGACCCATCTGAGAGACCACAAAGGGCACAGGGTTCCTCAAACTGTTAGAACAATGTGTGCAAAATTGTTTCGTAAGTGAAAGAGGAAAGGCATCCACCAAATACCCCTCAAAGTTAAGAACAGGATAAGAGAGGCACCAAACGTCCAAATGTTCCAAATGTCCCGTGTCCCAGGAAAAACAGAGCGAGCATGCAGCCCCTTGGGGGAAATGAATGAAGAATGAGAGTCACAGAGACCCCACCGTGCAAGGGGAGGGAGGGGGAAGGAATGAGACATTGTTAAAAAGTACAAAGCCGTATATGTGTATCTTCAAAGCCACATCAGGGATGGTCTGGGAAGGAAGACCAGCAGGCGGAAGCAGCGTCTGAGCTGAGGCTGCCCTGGTTAAGAAGAAGGAACTCAGAGCAGCCCCACTCAGGCTGGCAGGGTAGGAAGAACAGGGGTACACTGTCTTTTGCCATGATCAGTCATTCGCCCAGATGTGCTAAACAGAACACTGTAGGGGATTTAGCTGGTACTGAATGGGGATGTCTTTTTCATTGTAACAGATATACAAACATTTCCACGCTTTTTAATATATACCTAGCATCAGACCCACAATGTCACAGTATTATTGCCGACATGAAGGAGGAAGTAGTAAGCTTTGTTGTTACCCACCTGACGCAAGGGGCATGGACCACGGTGTGCCCCAGAGCTACTAGCTGGGTATATCTGAATTCATGAAGACAGTGGGTAAATATTGGAAATCGGACAACATTGTTTATGATAATTCTCCAAGAGATTGGCCCTGGCTTTTCTCAAACTTTGCAAGGTCTTGTTAATGCAAATTTTTTAAACATACAAAGCCAAATTTTGGAAGAAGGAAGTGTATTTGCTGGTGCATCTGGGCAGGCAGTTGCTTGGAAAATTGTGAAGGGAGCAAGATAAATATTTCATGCCCAGACAAACACAGGCTAGAGGTCTCCAGATGTAAAAAGAAAGGAAAGACCATGAGTGTTTATAGTAGTAATATCAGGCTTCCCTATATTTTGAGTACCTTATGTGGCACAGTGCTAATTAGGAAAAAAACTTTCTTTAACCATAAATTGTCTCGTTTTATGCCCGATCTTTCCTTTTGCCCCAGGGGAGAGTTTGCATTTATTAGAATAAGTTTATCATTCTGAAGAAATAATACAATAATTAAATTCAGAGATGAGGAATATTTTTATTATTTCCTTCCCTGCAGCATGATCTTCAGAAGAAAAAAAAAAGTTAAGAGAACAGTATTTCATATTATTTTCCCACACTGATTTTTTAGCAATTTCCAAAGTATTTCCTGTTTTTAGTGCTGTAATCCACTTATACCCTCCTCATAGAAAAAAGATGATCAAGGAGTATTTCTTGGTAAATGCTTTGGATTTATTCCAGCTTGTTTTGTAATAAAAAAAAACATTCTGGAACATATTAGTTGGTAGAAATGAAGCAGGGATGGTAGGGACAAGCTTCTTTAATGACAGCATATTCTATGTGTAGAGCATGTTGAAAATACTACCGAGACAGAAAATCGAAACAGAACTGAGTATTGAGAATTACTGAGAACACTGTGTGTGTGTGTGTATGTGTGTGTGTGTGTGTGTGTAGAGAAAGAGAAATATCCTTACTCAATTTAAAAAAATGTGCATTTACTTTTAGAACTTGAAAGCAGTATTGATTTCTAGTATTCTCATTTATCACTAAATCATTTTCCCCAGGAGAAGAAAATAACGCAATAGAGAATTTGTTGATACGATGAATTACTACAGAATTACTAAACCACAAACAAACCCATGCCTTTATGGATACAAGTGTGATTTATTAAATCCAAAGAAATCATAATGGTGTCCCTGACTCCAAATCCGAATGTATGTGAAAATTAAGAGCAGCAGCTACCTACAATATTTAAAACTAACTTCAGAATTCACTCAAGAAGTGGGTTAGTGTATTAATGAAAGTTCTAAAACAGGATAGGACCCATCATTGCCCGTGGGCATATAGAGAAGAAATCAAACACAACACTGAAAATGGTTTGTTCTAAAATGAAGTGTGGTTAGAGTTGAGAAGAGAGAGATCACTGTCCAGAAAACAGTTGAGAAGGCTTCATAGAGGAAGTAGCATTTGATTTGGATCCTGAGAAATATGACTTGGACATGCAGAGATAGGTAGGAATAAGAGAAAGAAGTTCTAGAAAGAGGAAGCAGAATAAGCAGAGAAACAGAGACAAGCGTAGGATGTTTAGCCCTCAGGAAAATGAAATCTGTTGGGAAAAAGCCAATGTGTATGAAGGAAATTACTCATAATAGCAAGAATTAAGTATGAACTATATGCGAGACACTATGATGCAAATTAGGTCAAGCCCTTTCTTCTGCTGATTAATATTCATACAATTAAATGCCGGTGTTGGGGTGCCTGGGTGGTTCACTTGGTTAGGTGTCTGACTCTTGATTTCGATTCAGGTCATGATCTCAGGGTCATGAGATGGAGCTTGGCATAGGGCTCCACGCTCAGTGGGGAGTCTGCTTGAGATTCTCTCTCTCCCTCTTCCTCTGCCCCACCCCCTCATGGCTCTCTCTCTCTCTCTCAGATAAATAAATCCTTAAAAGAAATAAATAAATAAACTCAGGTGTTATTTCTTCAGGGGAATCACACTACACGGTTGGGGTTCCCTGTGCCTCCTCTCCTCGTTCCCACATTTTTCTGTCAAAGCACTTATCACACCTGACAGGAATTGCTTATCAGTGTTCTTTTTTATCTGCACATTCTAGAAAGGCAGGGAAGGAGTTTGTCTTGCTCATCAGCATATTCCCAGCACTTAGAATAGAGGCTTTTACAATGTGTAATAATCATTTGTGAAAGGGAAGGAGGGAGGGAGAAAGGAAAGAAAAGAAAAGAAAAGAAAAATGACAGCCAGGGCCATATCTTGGAAAGCCTGAATGTCAGATCAAAAAGTTAAAACTTCAGTAGGTAAAGGTATGTCATTGAAAGTTTCTGAGCTGGATTCTGGGAGATGGGGTGGCTGAGATGATCAAACCACAGGCAGAGGGTGTTTCATTGGGCTCTAATGCCGCGGATGAACGGGGCGGTCCAGCTGGACGAACCATCACATGCCAATAGCTTAGTCAAGTACATATGGGTGGTTGACAGAACCTTAGGTGATGGAGAAGTTTCAGGTCTTTAATAGCCACAGATGATGTGAGTTTCAGGATCCTCTCTCTTCTCCAGCCAGTGGACTCTATCTAATGTCTCCAGAGACATAAAAATGCCACCAGAAAGTGCGTGGTACTGTAGAAAGAGAAGCAGCCTCTTCTGGAACAGCTGATTATTTATTCAGGATAAACATTTTTAGTTGAACTATAACCCACATGTAATGTCATACGGAATTAAACGGGTGTGTTTGACTTGGTTCAGCTCATAGTTCTGATGCAATGCACAAAGGGCTGGATTTGAGGTAAAGCCTGGATACAGGCCCAGCTCCACCATTTATTAGCCTGATTTAAATCCTTTTTTCCTCTAAAAGCATTATTTTAAGTATTCACTAAGACTCGTTTTTCATCTTTCTAATCATATGAGTAAATTTTTCTTCCATCTAAAGTCAGAAGAACATGCTAGAGAGAGCATGTTTCTTGAACAATTATTGACCTTTTTATTCTTAAGTAGAAATGGTTGAAGTAAATACATTATATGTTAATTAAAAAAAAGAAATGGTTGAAGTATACACATATTATTTATTAATTAGCTTAACCTAATATTAGTTTAAGGTCTTAAAGCTAACTAAAGGTCTAGAAATTATAAAATTTACCGATGCATTAAGCCCTTACAATTTCACAAGGCTAATAAGATTAAAGGATATTCATAATTAAAATTTAATTAGACTAAGTACAATTTTATATTTTTAAAAATTAAATAATTTGTGGTTACAATAATAACTTATTGGGCCCATAGAGCTAATACAGAATTTTTTCAAATTTTAATCATGAGAAATCATACCCATATCTTGCCTTACCTAAAATATTAAGCTAACAATTTTTATGAGGTAAGAAGATCAGAGGAAAAATATGTAGAGTTTCTAGAAGCTAAAATTAAATTACTCTTATGTGGTAAAAGAGTCTTCTTTTTAAAAAAATGAACCTCAATAATGTGTGATCCATTCATCTCCAAAATTTTCTGAAAGAAGTTGAAAATGGAGAGGAAGGAAAAGAAGACAGGAGAGAGAGCACTGGCTTCAAATGTGAAATCACCACTGTAAAAAGCTAATTACCTTCTTTCCTCACAGAGAAGAAAGGTGTGCAAGGAATACCAGTTTCTCTCTCATTTACACACACACATGCACACACTCAGACAAAACACTTAAGCACCAACACTATAAAGTAAAAAGGAATCTCCTGTTTTAAATAATCTCTCTTTTAGATCAATAAGGCAGATGAGCCCTTCTGAGGGTTTCTTCCCCTTTATGTTCTAATGTGTCGCTCAAATAGACAATCATGATTGTGTCAAAAGTTTCTCAAAGTAGCCATTGCAACTCCAGTTCAAACATGGTGTAATTATGCCAGTTAGAGAGATAGGCACTTAAGTTAAAGCTTTAAGGGAGCAGGTGTTTGTCCCGGAGGGCCAAACACACTGAGAAGATCCCATGAGAACTGCAATAGACAGTAGGAATGGTTCTTGGACAACTTCTGGTCTCTAGAGTATGCCTACAGACCAGTCATCACTAATTGGAAACCCAAAGAATTTCCCAAAGGGCAGAAGAAACAAAATAAAACATTTCTCAGGAATACAAAGATAAGACTGAAGAAAGTTCTGATACGTTTTTGAAGAGGTGAGCCAAGCCAAAGTTCGTCCAAAGAACATCAGTCTAATGAGAACTGAACTCCTCAGTCCTTAGTGTTGTCTGGAGGATGGATTTCTGGAGCCTGTGCCCATCCTTCCCTCTAGACTTCCTCCCTGGACTCACAGGAGAAGGTGAGGAGGGCATATGGTGACACAGGGAGTGGAGGTGTTCATATCAAGGCAGTTTTTTACCACAGATAATAATGTTCATGTTTAATCAGATAAGGAAAGAATCCTTAAAATGATTTCTCATTCCTAGGAGAGAAAATAAACTTATTTGAAATAAACTCAGCAATAGCAAAGAAGAAATCAGGAGTTCAGACAGAACCTGGGTTCCACCAATTATCACGGTTGAAGAGATTCCTGAGTGGAAGGCTCAAGGGGCCCCACGGGAGCATCCACTCATGAGTCAAGGGTCCTGGGCCTCAACGGCCGGGGGTTCTTTCATAGATCTCAGTGGAACTTCCAGGATGGTTGGCTACAGACTCCCCCAAATACCATGTGAAAAACCTATCACTCAAAGACAAGTTTATTAAGCTTATGGCAATGAGAGGGAACACCACCCTGACAGAGTCTTAGAAGGGAATCAGAAGGGAGAAATCAGGGGGAGGATATTTACAGCATTTGAGGGGCTTGGCTGAGTGATATTCTGCAAAGCAAGAAACTAGTTGGCATTGGGCAGAAGTGATGCCAAAATATTTTTGATTGGGTGGGCGTAGTGAGGAGAGAGTCTTAGAGTGGCTCTGGTTAATGATGTCAGTACTGATGAATAAGCAATTTGAGTTGGTTCACAGTCTTATCTTCGAGGAGCAATTATTTCCTGGAGTAAGCAGCTAACTTACTTTTGCCTGGTCTCAATATTGTCTACAATGCTTCTTCCTAGAATTATTTAGCACCAGGACAAAAACCGTCAGTTTGGCTTTTCATGATATACATCATCACAGAGGTTATGAGTGTGGGCTCTGGACTTGGACTGCCCGTTTTCAAATCACAAGTCCTTAGCTAATGAGCTGTGTGATCGAGGCCACTGAACTACCTTTCCATGTCTCTGTTTTCTCATCTGTATGATCACAGTTTATATTTACTGACCTACGCCTACTGTGTTCCAAATGCTGTTTTAAGTATTTTATTTAATTCTTTACAAGAGCCCAGTGGGGAGGGCACAGTTGAGCACTTTTGTCAGGTGAGGAAACAAAAACAGAGAAGTTTAAGAACTCTCCCAACAAGTCCCAAGAACGTGGGGGAACCACGATGTGGCCTGTGGTAGGCTTCGGAGAGCTCCCAGCTGATTGCTATCATGGACCGCCCGCCCCAGGCTCACTGGGAGGATTGAAAGGGATAATCAGTGTGAGACACCTGGCTCCTGACATGTTGATAAGTAATCACTAAATGTGAGCTGCTACCGTTAAACTATTAAAATGAAAACTCAGCGAAAGTGCGGATTTAGGGAGAAAATGGGATGTAGAAATGGCTCTGTCTGTGATGTTGAGATTTCGGAAGGTGCAAAGTGTAAAAGTCATAGCTGTTTTGTAAAAAGAGAAGAAAAAATTCCCCTGTAACATAAAAACAGGTAGCATACCTTGCAGTCCTTATCGCTGCACAAAACAGGTTACAAGACTTGCAGAAATTCGATATTATGCGACACTCTGCTACCCCCACCTGAGAGATAGGAAAGAGTCTTCCAAGTTGAAATAGAGGATAGCACATCTCCGTGGGATGTAGTGGTATCTTCTCTCCATCTTTAACATTTAGTTCTAAACAACCTCCCCTGAGCAGTCTGAAAACCCCACTGACCAGAGGAATGACTAAATGCCTTCTCCTGTCAAGGCAGCTCTGCCCCAGACATAAAAGTCTGAGACAGCAAAGGAGCCAAGAAATCCTGTAGCTGGTGTGTGTGTCTCCCTGATGGAGCAACATGATGGTAATAATAACGAACATGTTCAGTGCTCCCTATATAAAGCATCCTCTAAGTGTTCTGTAGCTCTTAATGCTCATTCAGTGAGGTGGCTCGTTCAGTTAAGAGTCTGCCTTGGCTCAGGTCATGATCTCCGTGGGATGTAGTGGTATCTTCTCTCCATCTTTAACATTTAGTTCTAAACTACCTCCCCTGAGGTGGTGCCTGGGTAGCTCAGTTGGTAAGCGTCTGCCTTCGGCTCAGGTCATGATCCCAGGGTCCTGGGATCGAGCCCCGCATCGGGCTCCCTGCTCAGTGGGAAGCCTGCTTCTCCCTCTCCCACTCCCCCTGCTTGTGTTCCCTCTCTCACTATGTATCTCGCTCTGTCAAATAAATAAACAAAATTTTTTTAATAAATAAATAAATAAATAAAAATAAATAAACTACCTCCCCTGAGCAAGGAGACTGATTCAGTTCATTGCAGAATAGGTAAGCCATGGTGTCCTAAAGAGAAGTCTAGAGTTGGAAGTGACCAAGACCTAAAACACGGGTTAGCAGAACAGAGAAGGGAGAGGTATTGTTATAATTAAGCTCGGTGATGCTTTTTAAATGGCATATATTCAGTTAAATACAGAGGAAGTTTGCTGGGGGCTGGGAAGAAAAAACAGAAGCAGGGATCAGGGTAGATTTAAAGAGACGTGGGAAAAATTAAAAGGCAAAGTTTTTACCTCGTGGAGGGAATAGTAAAGATAAACCAGAGGGAAGGAGTCGGGGCGCTGGCCCAGAGAGGGCGCAAGGTAAACAGGAGCTGATGGGCTGATGGTGAGTGTCATTAAACCGTTGATCTTAGTGGGAATTTCTTCATCAAATGACCTAATTGTCTCCCTGAAGAAAACAAGAGCTCTTGTTCCTAACTGGGTGACACGCACAGTTCCGTGGAGCATAGAGTAGACAGGACTGTGACCTGTGACCGGCAAGAATGAAAACCCAAGTGGGCTGAAGAAGCCAGCAGAGATCTGGGCAGGAGAGGCTTGTGGAAATCTAGTAATCTAGTGTAAAAATGAGAATAAATGTTATTTGTTGCTGTCTGTTTTTTTTTTTTTTAAGATTTTATTTATTTATTTATTTGACAAAGAGAACTTGTTGGGGGTGAGAGAGGGAACACAAGCAGGGGGAGTGGGAAAGGGAGAAGCAGGCTTCCTGCAGAGCAGGGAGCCCAATGCGGGGCTCGATCCCAGGACCCTGAGATCATGACCCGAGTGGAAGGCAGACGCTTAACAACTGAGCCACCCAGGCGCCCCCATTGCTCTGTTTTGAGGGGACGTGTAGATATACCTACTTTGGGGTAGAAGCTGAGCCCCAGGGCCCAAGTGCCAGGTACCCCATGCTTCAGGGCAGGAGGGCAGCCAGCTCTGGGTGTGGGAGGGCAGAGGAAGTTGGCAGTGGGGAGAATGCAGCATGTAGAGGGCAGTTGTCCCAGCGAGAGCTGGGGAGAAGGCAGAAAGGGAGCCCTGGAAGCCAAAGCCAGCAGGTGATGGATTTTATGGGAGGGCCTCCGTGCTGGGTGGGGAGATCCCTGAATTGTCCCTGCGCAGGGAGCGAGGCGAGCCTCCTCCATCTCCAGGGTGAAGTCCTCAGAAAGGACTGCAGTGCATACTCACTAGCTGGCCCTTGTCTGCGCGGTCACACGCCTGGGCCGGTGGGTCACAACCAGCGCAGGGCCCCACTCCGCCAGCGTGGGACCTGGAACCACAGGGGAGTTCATGCCACCAGCAGCTGGAGGGGAGGGACCTGCTGTGAACAATGACAATGCTTGAGGCACGCCGCACGCTTCCCAGAAGCCCTTCCAGAAGGGAGGCCTGCCGGCTGCAGCAGCGACCCCAACCAGGAGCACACCCCACTGACCTGCCCTCCTTTGGCCACTCACACTCCTACTCCCTCAGCCTGCTTCCCGAGAGCACCTCCCAGGTGAGCTCCCCGCACTCAAGTCTCGTCTTGGTTTCCTTTGGGGAAAACCCCAAACTAAGACGGTCTCCATTGCTTCCGTGTGAGCGGAATGCGAAGACTTCCACGGCAGGAAACTCTGCCCTGAGTTCAGCCTGACAAAAAAGCACACTAGAAAGTGCCCACCTGGATGCCGAGCCTCACGCACAAGAGGAGTGCCATCCCAGGGGCTCTGGGCCTTGCAGTCAAAGATGCGTGCATCGGGCTGCCTGAGCCTCCCTTTCTTTCATTCTCTTTATCTCTCCATCAGAGTGTCTGGCTGCCTCTTTCCTCTGTGTCCTGCCAGCAATTATACTAACTGCACAAACGGTCCAGTTAAAGAAAAAAAGAAAAACGAGCAAAAGGATTTGAATAGATGCTTCACAGAGGAAGACATGTACATAGCCAGTAAGCACATAAGGGGTTCTCAACATCGTTAGCCATGGGGGAAATGGAACCACATGGGGGAAAGGAGAAACCACTACATGCTCACTAGAGTGGCTAAAATTCAAAAGAGTAATAGGAGTCGGTAGGAGTATAAATGGTACAACCCCTTTGAAAAGAATTGGCAGTTTTATATAAAGCTAAACAAATACTCATGGCTCAGCAATTCCACTCAAGAATTCCTCCCCAAGACAAATGGAAAAATATGACCAATACGCAAAATGTAGAAGCCATCCAGGTGCCCCTAAGTAAGAGAATAGGTAAATAGATGCTAGCATATTTCTATAGAGTAATAAACACGGATGCACATGAAAATATTGGGCTGAGCAAGAAGAGGCTTCTCAAAAGAGAATGTAGTAAATTCTACATGAATTCTTAGGACACACAAAATTAATCTGTATAGTTGAAAAATGAAAAAGAATGATTGCCTTGTTGGGGGTGAGGATAATGATTGGAAAGGGGTAAGAGAGAACTTTCTGGTGTGAAGGAAACGTTCTGTATTTTGACGAGTTTTGAGTTCCACAACTTTATGCATCTGTCAAAACCCACAAAATGATACATTTAAGATATGTATATTTCATTCTATGTAAATTTTACCTCAGAGGGAAAAAAAGAACCATAAACAAATACTGAATTCTAATTAATGATACATATAATGAAGAATTTAGTGGGAAATGTACTAAAGTCCACAACTTACTATGAAGTACATTAAAAAAATGGGATTAATGTGTGCATAGACTTACTTTAGTAAGTGTGGGAAAATGTGACTTGTAAGATCTAGGACTTGGTATATGGTGCTCACTGTCCTCTTCTTTTTGGTGGCTTTGAAATTCTCCATAGAGTAATCTTCAGAAAATCAGGAATGACAACAATAAAAGAATAGCTGCTTTTATTGAGAAATTATTTTGTGCCATGCCATGCTCTCTGTTATCCCTATAATACCTAATTTTTTAATTCTCTCAAAATCCTGAGGCCAGATAGTATTATCACCATTATCCTCAGGAGGGAAAACTAACACCCAAAGAGGTTAACTTAACTCCTCCAAGATCAAATGGCTTAAGATAAAATGATGCACCTACTTTGGAAACATTTTAACAGTTTTCTATAAAACTAAATGAATATTATGGTGCAGAAATTCCTCTCAAGAAATCCTTCCCAAGAGAAAGGGAAACATACATCCATGAAAAGGCCTGTACAAGAATGCTTGTAGCAGCTTTATTTATAATATAGAAATCAAGGGGCGCCTGGGTGGCTCAGTTGTTGAGTGTCTGCCTTTGGCTCAGGTCGTGGTCCCAGGGTCCTGGGATCGAGCCCCGCATCGGGCTCCCCGCTCAGCAGGAAGCCTGCTTCTCCCTCTCCCACTCCCCCTGCTTGTGTTCCCTCTCTCGCTGTCTTTCTCTCTGTCAAATAAATAAAAAATCTTTAAAAAAAATTTTTTTTAAAATAGAAATCAAATCCAGATCTTTCCCAGTTTATGCTCTTAACTTTCAGGATATCCTGGTTAAAAAAAAAAAAAATAAGAGCATATTCTCTGTCCTCAAGCAACTCTTGTTTAGGTGGGCAACCCGGTGTATATTTACAAAACAATGTGTGTCTCTCTGCTTTTCTTGGTTCTCAATATCTCTGTCTTGATCATGACTCCCAGAAAGTGCGAGGACACCAGGCTAAGGGTGAGGAGTCAGAGCCAAGAAGATGAGATGCTGTCTGAGAGCCAGGAAAGGGTGAGAAGGGGGGGCTGGCAGCACAGCGGCCACATGTCTGAGGAAACCAGGGAAAGGCTGGCCACAGGGCAATGGTGGTCAGAAGGGCCACACATCCACACACAGTGGCCCCCAGAGATTTCCAATGCCCTGAGACCAGAAGAAAACCATGCCAAGAGGACATTAAGTCTCAGGCCAATATAAAGTCTAAGGCAAGAGTTTGGGCCACAAAAAGAACTGGATTTATAACCATAGGACCTAGTTGTTGTTGCTGTCATTGAATAGATTTTATTTTTTTAGAGCGGTTTTAGGCTCACCACGAAATTGAGCAGAAAATACAGAGACTTCCCATATATCCCTTGCCCCAGCACAGGTACAGCCTTTCCCGCTATCAAAATCCCCCACCAGAGTGGTACATTTGTCACAACTAATGAACCTACATTGATTGACACACCATTATCACCCAAATTCCATAAGGTACATTAGGGTTCAGTCTTGATGTTGTATTTTCTATGGGTTTTGACAAACGTATAATGGCATGTGTCCACCATTATAGTATACAGAGTAGCTCCATTGCCCTAAAAATCCCCCATGTTCTACCTGTCCCTACCTCCCTCACCCCTAACTCCTGGCAACCATTGATCTTTTTTTTTTTTTTGTAAGATTTTATTTATTTATTTGACAGAGAGAGAGAGAGCACAAGCAGGGGAAGCAGCAGGCAGAAGGAGAGGGAGAAGCAGGCTTCCCACTGAGCAGGGAGCCTGATGCGGGGCTCGACCCCAGGACCCTGGGATCGTGACCTGCGCCGACGGCAGACGCTTAACCGACTGAGCCACCCAGACGCCCCAACCACTGATCTTTTTAATGCCTCCATAGTTTTGCCTTTTCTAAAATGTCATATAGTTGAAATCCTACAGTATGTAGTCTCTTCAGATTGGCTTCTTTTAATTACAAACATGCATTTAAGATTCCTTCATGTCTTTTCATGGTGTGATAGCTCATTTCATGTTAGTGCTAATTAATATTCCATCGTCTGGGCATACCGCAGTTCATTTAGCCATTCACCTACTGAAGGACATCTTGATTGCTTCCAAGTTTTGGCAGTTATGAATAAAGATTCTATAAACATCCATGTGCAGGTTTCTTTGTGGACATAATTTTCCAACTCATTTGGGTAGATAGGAGCAAGATGACTGGATCATATGGTAAGAATTTATTTAGTCTGGCAGGAAACTGCCAAACTGTTTTCCAAAGTGGATGTACCATTTTCCATTCCCACCAGCAATGAATGAAACTTCTTGTTGTTCCACATCCTCACCAGCATTTGGTATTGTCAGTGTTCCAGAATTTGGCCATTCAAATAAGTGTGTAGTAGTATCTCATTGTTTTAATTGGCATATGCCTAAAGATACATGATCTTGAACATCTTTTCATGTACTTGTCATCTGTATAGTGTTGTGGAGGAAGAATTTCCTCTAACCTGGACCTTCTAGCTGGACTAAAAATCAAATTGACATGAGACAGATTAACAGAAGAAAATCAAATTTAATAGTGTACATAAAGGGAATCCACACAGACATGGAAACTCGAAAGACAGGCAGGCAACATGATGCTTATGCGAGCTAAGGAGAGGGGTAGGGCCTAAGGACATAAAGGGGAGAAAGACTGTTAACAGGAAGGTGAAAGGAGATGTTTGGAAAACAAAAGTTGCTCTCTTAGGTAGATAAGTTTCTTAGGTAAAGGGGAGTCTCTGATCATAGCCCTCTTCCTGGTATAAGCAGGCAGCTGAGAAGGAGGCAAAGAGCTTTTCTTGAATCTGCTGGGTTTGGATTTCTTTTAACTCAAAATAATGTTCACACAAAAGTGGCCCATCTTGAGAAGACCCGCCCTTAACCCCTACAATATCTTCTGTGGTGAGGTGTCTGTTCAGGGCCTTGGGCCATTTTTTTAATCGGGTTGTTTTCTTATTGTTGAGGTTTAAGACTTCTATGTACATTTCAGATAACAATCCTTTACCAGATACGTATTTGGAAATATTTTCTCCTTCACAGTGTGTGGCTTGTCTTTTCATACTTTCGACAGTGACTTTTGCAGAGCAGAAGTTTTTAATTTTAATGAAGTTCAGCTTATCAATTATTTCTTTCAGAGATCATACCTTTGATGTTGTATTTTAAAAGTCATCACCACATCCAAGATTTTCTCCATAGGGCTGAGGGTACCATAATATGCCACCCCAAAATATGCTTCTTTGGCATATGGATTTGAGCAAAAGGTCACCAGCAGATAAAAGAAAAGCTCTAAAAACAGGTCACGGTTTCCTTTTCTGAAGGAAATTTGCATTTAAAAGGAAATTTCCATTTGTAGATATGTCTCTCTCTCTTCCTTACCAGGAAGAGGACTCTTAACAACTTTTATCAATGGAGAGGCAGTGATTTCAATCTGCATAACAAACATGACTAAATAATGCTATTTACCACACTTTCCCCAGTCACCTTCCATAGCTTGCCTCCCCAGCCCATGAATAGGAGGAATCTCTCTGTACATTAACAATTTAAGAAACTTATTATTTAAGGGTTTTAAAGCACCAAGAATAATGTTATGGAACTATGTAAAAAACAATAACCAAAGCTAAAGAGACCTAACACTGTAACCACTTCCACTTGTGGGGGAGCAAAATACACCTCACCAAAATATACCTCTTTAACATATTGATTATTTTGAGCTGGTTATTTTTATGAAACTGCAGGCACAGGGAAAACTCTGAAAACCCAATAAAAGTTACCCTTTTGTAGGAGACATTTACATTTATAAGGGAAATCTCCATTTGTAAGGTGTCTCCCTCTCAGTACCAGGAAGAGAAGAATTACTCTAAATCTCTAAAAACTCAAAAAAAATATCAATCAATCAGTCTCTAGAAACTCTTATCAATGGAGAAAGCAAGGACTTAAATCTCATAACAACCTTACCCTTGTTTATGCTTTTCCTGGTAACCTCCCATATCTAGCCTCCCCTCCACATTTTCTTTAGTCTTAAGCTAGTGATTATTTAAGGTGGCAGCATGGGCCATTTCTGAGGGTTACTCAGTTTCTTTGAGTATCTCCCATGTACAGTGGAGGTGTACATGTTAGTAAACTTTTGTTTGTTTTTCTCCTGTTAATTTGTCCTTTATTACAATGGTATTGTTGGCGAGCCCTCTTGCTCAACTATAGATTCCAACAGTTAAAACCAGAAATAGATAAGACCACTAAACCCATGTTCTAACTAAAACTCATTGTGCTTATTTCTAATTGCACTTTCTTGGGGAATTGATGAAGGTGTTTTGCAATGAACTGGAATATCCCAAACACCAGACCAGAAAAGCCCTTATAGCAATGGAATGCCTAGAAGACCACCAGTCCCCTTCCTTGCCCACAATCATGGGCTGAACACATACTGACCCGCACCCATGATCTTGTGCCTACTCTCTGTCACACACCCCTCTGAAGCTCTCCTTATAAAGCCCTAGGAATCTATCTTGCCGGCAGAGACGCTGGTTGTTAAGGCTTGAGCCTGCCACCTCCCCTGGCTGCCAGCCTCCAAAATAAATTTCTCCCTTTCTCTTTTCCAAAATCTTGTCTCTTGAGTTATTGGAGTTATTGGCTTATCTTGCAAGGAGTTCATTGGAGTTTGTTCGGCAACAACGTTGGTAAACCCAGCCAGAAACTATGCTTTTGATTTGTCCATCACCCTCAGGAACCCTAGGATGGAGCAGGTGTCTGTGGCAGTGTGCCAGGGCTTACAAATTCATTTTGTTCCTTTCTTGAGTTAGCAGCTGGGATAGATCGTTCAATAACAGTATCTCAGCCAAGAACCTAGAAGAGTAGAGGGAAATTATTTTTCCTCCCTGACACACTTCACCTGTTTTCTGGGTGGTGTGAGAAAATCCTAGCAGGAGCTAATTTGGGACTTGCAAACAGATACATGTGTCCTTATTGCTGTGAAGACTTGGGCAAATAATCTCTCTGCCTTAGTTTCCTTGTCTATAATGGGAATAATGATAGTTTTGCACACAGAAAGAGTTAGGGGTTCCTGGAAAAAGCCAGACATAGCTCTCTTGACATAAGAAAAGTCATTTTAGGCCACCATCTATCCTGTGAAAGAATCTAACAACAAACAGCCACTATCAGGTCAGGAGATAGCCTAATCATATGAGGGACAATAAATCAGTGGTAAAATTCCCAGTGCTGATTCAAAAGTGAAGACTGACTTGAGGCACATTCTCGAGTTATCTTTGCAGGATCTAAACCCCTTTGAGCCCTCAGACATGGATCAACAGGAGCCAAAGAACTGCTGATGCTGACCCTTGCTGCTTTCATGAACTTGACCTGGATTCAGTCACCTTTAAATGACTTTTGCCCCAATTCCATGCTGTATTCCCCATTGCGCAAACCCCTTCATGAATATGCATGCACCCTTAACTTAAAACTTCTCCAATTTTGTTGTTCAAGGGGGACACTGCTTTGGGAAAGAGCCCCGGTGTTCTCCTTTACTTGTTGCAAGTAAAACCATTCCTTTTCTTACTCTTTGGCTTGACTGTGTCTTTTGACTCGACATCCACCACAAGGCAAACCCAGTTTCCAGTAATAGTTCTAGGGCTTGGAATTGTTGTTAGTATTGCCAAATGACAAAACGGAAACGATTTAGTGACAAGTGTGATACCCTTTATGCAAGGAAAAACAAGCCATGCACTGGGGGAATACAGTGCCTCACAAGCTGTGGAGCACTGATCCGGAGGATTTGGGGGCAAGAGCCAGTTTTATAGAATGGTAGAAGTGACAATGTGGAGACACACATGTTTGACTAGGAGGTGGGGGGTTTCCTTATAAGACTAGCGAGGCCTATTTTCCAGGGTAGGTGAGCGAGCTAAAGCTGACTTGGAAGATTATTAATTGGTGTGTGTTAGATGTCCATGACAAGTGTTTCTTGTAAGTTCAGGCTGACTTAAGTTTAGATTTGTGATGTAGGCTGGGCCACTGAGGAGGCCTCCATTTTGTGGATCCCAATATATGAATTACCATTATCAGCATTAAATGAGTTAGCACAGAGAAGAGGTCCTGGCGCATAACAAGGAGTCACTGAAGGTTAGTAGGTATTATTGGTGGTGATGGTTCTTGTTATTAGCCAATCATAGATGTTGTCTGAGCTGTAAGGTCTTAGGAGCTTCTAACTGGCCACTCCTGACACTCTCTTTCTGTCAGCCTCTCTGGCTCTATGTGTCTTTGCCTCAACTAGTTGTAATATGGAGCTCAAGTATGTATGAGTGTGTGTGTGTATTTTAATTTGTGCTTTATTTATTGTATAAATAATTTATTGCACAAATAATAGTTTCTTGTTCCTAGCCTCTTCTATGAGTTATAATCCTTTTAATATCTCTCTGTTAACACACCTTCATCACCCTCTCCTCATCCTTACTTCCCTACTGTTACCAAACTCAAACAAACTAAACTTAGCTTAAATGGCTTTTTATTGGGACGCCTGGATGTCTCAGTCAGTTAAGCATCTGCCTTTGGCTCAGGTCATGATCCCAAGGTCCTGGGATCAGGTCCCACATCGGGCTCCCTGCTCAGCGGGGAGCCTGCTTCTCCCTCTGCTGCTCCCCCAACTTGTGCTCTCTCTCTCTTTGACAAATGAATAGATAAAATCTTTTTTTAAAAAATGGCTTTTTACTGTGAATTGCCCATGCTGGATCAATAGCCTTCAACAGGCCAAAAACTTCATCCCTCCTCTGAAATTTCTGCTTGTTTTGTTCCTATACTCATTGCATTGTGAGAAAACAATCTCATTTTAAATTGACTTACAGAGATATTCAAAACCACCAAGTTTGACTAGTTCTCAAAACCAACGCCAATGTGGCATTTCTAGGCATTAAAAAAAAGCAATGTCACCATCTATGTAGCAAGTAAGAAGTCATTAACTATAGAAAACACACACACATCATAGGCAATCTAGAACTGTTGAACGTGCAGCTTTGGAAGCCTGACCTGCCACCATTAGCTGTGTGACATTGAGCAAGGCTGGTAAGCTTGCTGAGCCTCAGTTGCCTTAACTACAAAATGAGAATAATTCTGTGTACCTCTTGTGAAGACTAAATGAGATATTTACCTTAAAATGCTTGCTACACAAGGCTGGCCTTATAAAATACTGACAAATATTTTCAAGTCAAATGGTCTTAAATTTGAATTGTCACTTTTATACACATCTGAACCTTGGGCAGTACCAAAGCTTTTCTAAAAAATCTTTAACTCATTGGATGTGCATAATTTTGTTCTAAACTATTTCATGTGACTCACAGGCCACAGACTCACTTGTTTGTGTGTATGACTCATTTGATCTGGGAGCTAGTGTGTCCCTGAACTGGGACAAGGATTTTGAGCCCTATTATCATGCATGACCAGGAAGAGATCAAAGTAGCCTTTATTTTTCTTTCTGAACTTAATACAAACTGACAGACCATAAGCAGCAATTTCTGCATCCTGTGTCAGTTCCAAGGAGCACACCCTACCTCCTGACCTTTCCCTGACCTCTACCATTCCTCCAGGCACCAAAGGAAATCGACTTCCCCACTCACCCCTTCTCTCCTCTTTGCCTGACTCTCCGAGATCTGCCAAATAAAAAGTGTCAAACTTCCAGGTTCCTTTCAAAACATTGTACTGTACTTGTTTGTTTGAAGAAAAGAAAGGAAGGGGCGCCTGGGTGGCTCAGTCGGTTAAGCGTCTGCCTTCGGCTCAGGTCATGATCCCAGGGTCCTGGGATCGAGCCCCACATTGGGCTCCCTGCTCGTTGGGTAGTCTGCTTCTCCCTTTCCCCCCTACCCCCCCGCCGCCCCGCTCGTGCTCACTATCTCTCTCTCTCAAATAAATAAAATCTTAAAAAAAAAGAAAGGAAGGAAGAAGGAAAACTACACATGGTTCCTGCCCCTGGAGAAGCTGACAGGAAGGACCACCACGCAATTCAGCATGAAGTATGCAACTCCTAGGAAGGGGATGAGCTGAAGATGATTTTGGATTTGGTTGGGGCAATCGGGCCCCTAAAATGTATGTAATTATTCCAATCTTAAGTGGCTACTGAATTGAGGAGGTGGAGGAGAAACTTTTGATTCAGTCCTGGATAAACCTTTTGGCAACTATGGGAGCTTGGACAAATTTTATATGAAAGCCAGTAGTGGGGATAGAAGCTGCTTTCATCTAATAGTGTTTGTAAAAATCCTTTGGGGACTTAATAAAAAGTTGTTTTTTTTCAAAATTCAGAATACAAATGACGATTAGATAAAGGGAATCTTGAATGTCTCCTAATCTACTTTAAAATTCAGATCTTTGATGTTAAATTCAATGTTAAATCTAGCATTTCCAGTTTAATAATACCGAATTCAGTGTGGAATTGAGCATGACTGATGTTTTTGTGTGCAGAAGCTGTGCGCCCTACCTGAAAATTTCTAACAGCCAGTTATTCTTTTTCATTATTATAAGAATAATTAGAGTAGAGCGGCCAGACTTAGCAAATGAAAACATAAAACTCGTGTATTCTGAAACTCAAATTTAACCAGGCATCCTGTATTTATCTGGTACCACTAAATTAGGGAAAAATCCAAAACATAAAAAAAGAAATTAAAAGCTAAAATGTTGACAATCACATAAAACTAGGCTGGGCAGGGGCTGGTATCAAATTCACTGATAGCAGAAAATTAGTATATGAGGCAGGCACAGATACTGGACCCTGATTCTGCAGAACAAAGATACCCAGATAAAACCAGAGAAATTCCTCTTAATATAGACAACAAGTAAAAGTTAAATGTCTATAACTAATATAAGATGGTTGAAAATTTAGAAGGAAATATCAATAACCTATTAGAAAAATAGGAAAAAGCTATGAAATAAAATTCACAGAAAACCAAGTCCAAATGTCTAAGAAACATGAAATAAATGGGAAAGTGTACAAAAGTAATCGAGATATTTTTACACCCATCAGGATATCATTCTCAAATGCCCAGCTAGAAAAGGGACAGCATTTTATTCCATTTAAAATGCCTTTTACTGAACCACTATCTTATACCCTACGTAAAAATTAACTCAAAAATGGATTAAAGACTTGAATATAAGAATTGAAACCATAAAACTCAAAGAAAACATCGGTGGTAGGCTACTTGTCATCAGTCTTGGCAATGGTCTTTTCAACTTGATTCCAAAAGCAAAAATAAACAAATGAGAGTCCATCAAACTAAAAAGCTTCTGCACAGCAATGAAATCATCAACAAAATGAAAAGGCAACATATGGAATGGGAGAAAATATTTGCAAATCATTTATTCAGTAATGGATTAATATCCAAAATATATATGGAACTCATGCAACTCTTAGAAAACAAATAATTCAATTAAAAATGGGCAGAGGTGGGGCGCCTGGGTGACTCATTTGGTTAAGTGTCTGACTCTTGATTTCAGCTCAGGTCATGAGATGGAGCCCTGCATCAGCCTCCCTGCTGGGTGTGGAGCCTGCTTAAGATTCTCTCTCCCTTTCCCTCCGCCCCTCCCCCATCTCTCTCTCTCTCTCTCTCTCTCTCTCTAAAAAAAAAAAAAATGGGCAGAGGATCTGAATAGTCATTTCTTCAAAGAAGACATACAGATGGCCAACAGGTACACAAAAAGATGCTCATCATCACTGATCATCAGGTAAATGCAAATCAAAACCACAATGAGATATCACCTCACACCTGTTAGAGTGGTTATTATCAAAAAGACAAGACACAACCAAGTGTTAACAAGGATCTGGAGAAAAGGGGACACTTGTGTGCTGTGGGTAGGCATGTCAGTTGGTGCAGCTGCTGTGGAAAACAATTGGAGGTTACTAAAAAAGTTAAAAATAGGACTACAATATGATCCAGTATTTCCGCTTCTGAGCATTTATCCAAAGAAAATGAGAACACTAATTTGAAAAGATACATGCACCCCCATATTTATTGCAACATTATTTATAGTAGTTAAGATATGGAAACAACCATATGTCCATCAATGAGTGAATGCATAAAAATTGTGATATATATATATATAGAGAGAGAGAGAGAGAGAGAGATGTTTTTGGTGCAAAAAGGTGGTTTTTTTTAAGCACGGGGACAGGACCCATGGGCAGAAAGAGCTGCACTGAGGTCATGAGGAGTAGTCCATTATACACTTTCAAGATGGGAGGGGGTTTGGGATAGCATAAGTCTCTGAGGAATTTTAGAAGCAAGGTTTCCAGAACCTTGAGGGGGCTAGCTCTTGTTGGGAAAAGGCTGAATATATATATATAGAGAGAGAGAGAATATATATATTCTCTATATATAGAGCCTTGTCATTTGTGACAACATGGATGAATCTTGAGGGCATTACGCTGAGTGAAATAAGTCAAACAGAGAAACAAAAAATACTATATAATCTCACATGTGGAATCTAAAAACAAACAAACAAACAAAATGAAAAAAACACAAGTTCATAGATACAGAGAACAGATTGGTAGTTGCCAAGGAGGGATGGGGGAAGGGGTGGGGTGGGCGTGAACAAAATGGGCGAAGGAGCTCAAAAGGTATAAACTTCCAGTTATAAAATAAGATGAAAACAGGGAGGCAAACCATAAGAGACTCTTAACTCTAGGAAACAAACTGAGGTTTGCTGGAGGGGAGGTGGGTGGGGGGATGGGGTAACTGGGTGATGGGCATTAAGGAGGGCACTTGCTGTAATGAACACTGGGTGTTTTATGCAACTGATGAATCACTAAATTCTACCCCTGAAACTAATAATACAACATATGCTAACTAAATTGAATTTAAATAAAACATTTTAAAAATGAAATAAATAAGTCATGGGGATGTAATGTACAGAATGATGTCTGTAGTTAATAATGCTTTATTGCATATTTGAAAAAAGCTAAGGGAGTAAATCTTAAAAGTCCTCATCACCCCAAAAATAATTTTTATAACTATGCATGGTGACTGATGTTACCTAGACTTATTGTGGTGATCATTTCTTAACATACCCAAATATTAAATCATTGTGTTGCACCTGAAATAACATAATGTTATATGTCAATTATAACTCAATAAAATAAAATAATTGACACCAACAAAAAATTTTAAATAAATATATAAATAAAATGGCGTTCAGTGGGTTTATGTGGACCTTGATAATATCTGTGTCAAGGATTATTTAAGAAGAATAAAGAGGGGTATCCTGTTTCAACCCTAACTGATATATTGCAATTCAATTTTGTCACTAATCACCTAGAGTTAGTACAGACTTCACCACTTAAAGCCTTGGTCCTGAACACGATTGCCCCCACTTCAGACACCAGCCACAACTTCAAGGGGTCCCCACGCCACCAACACTTCTAGTCTACAAATGTGAAGGTTCCCACAAACCCCCTCAGTTTCAATAATTCAACAGGACAACTCACAGGATTTAAGAAATCAGTGTACTTATTGATGTGGGAAACAAAGGCAGAAGAAAAATTATTAAATTTCCTTACTGCCTACAGTCCATTGACAAGTCCTTGAAACGGGCAGAGTGACATTCATCTAGGGACTCATCTGCCTGATGTTAATACTTTGCTAGGGGCAAAAGGCAATCCTAGCCCAACCTCCCCCCACCCCCCCACCCCCAAGGATCCTGTAAGTCTACTTTAACATATAAAAATTCCTTTGGAAACTTCTTTTATCTCTAAACCCCCCAAGATATATGTTGGCAATCATCCCCCAAGCATATGGCCCACCGATACACATCTGAAGGGTCTCATGATGAAGGTTTTATTAGATATATGACCTTTTCCCAACAATAGCTAGCCCCCTCAAGGTCCTGGAAACCTTGCTTCTAAAATTCCTTAGAGACTTACGCTATTCCAAACCCCCTCCCATCTTGAAAGTATATAATGGACTACTCCTCATGACCCCAGTGCAGCTCTTTCTGCCCATGGGTCCTGTCCCCGTGCTTAAAAAAAACACCTTTTTGCACCAAAAACATCTCAAGAATTCTTTCTTGAATTCTTATGTCTTATGTCCTAATGCTTTCCTACATCATTCCTGATTACAGTTTTATTATAGAGGACACAACTCAGAGATAGTCAAATAATGGGATACAAAGAGCTAGGACTGGGCAGGTCACAAACATGAAGACTTGTGTCATCTCCTCAAGGAATCAAGGTATATCACCCTCCCAGCACATCAATGGGTTCACCAACTGGTAACTTCACTGAGTTGCAGTGTTCAGAATTGTTATGAGGTTTCATCAAATGGGTGTAATTGATTAAATCATTGCCCAAGTAACTGAACTCAATTTCCAGCCACCTTACCTTCCCCAAAGTTCAGCCAGCTGAAAATCCCAACCCTTGGTCTTTCTGGTGACCGACCTCCAGTCTACAGATCTAAGGGTCAATCATTAGCATCAACTCAGTGATCCAAGGGACTCATGAATAACAAAGACACTTCTACTTGAGAAATTCCAAAGGTTTTAGAAGCTTTATACCAGGAACCAGGGACAAAGACCAGACAAATTCTTATACAACAAAGGGTGAGGGAGGAGAGAAGTAAGCAGCTAGCATTTGAAAAATGAAGTACTCTAGATCAGTGTTTTTCAAACTTGAGGTTATGACCCATTCATGAATAGAAAAAACAATTTAGTTCACTAGGAACCAGTATTACTGATAATAGAACAGAACAGATAATATCAGATCATATCACGTCTAGTAAGGATAAGTTATTTTCTGAAATTTTTCTTTAGATAGATATAGATATACAACTAGACATAGATAAAGTCCATTAGACATATATATACAGATAAACACACCTACCTATGCATTTATATAAACATAAAATGGATTTTTACTGTGGTTTAAGATCAGAAAAATTTAAGGCCAATACCCCAAATGGACAAATAACATTTCAAATAATATTAGATATATTTTTAAAGATTTTATTTATGTATTTGAGAGAGAGCATGAGCAGGGGGAGGGGCAGAGGGACAAGCAGACTCCCCGCTGAGCAGGGAGCCGGATGCAGGGCTCAATCCCAGGACCCCGGGATCATGACCTGAGCCGAAGACAGACGCTTAACCCATGGAACCACCCAGGTGCCCCTACATTAGATATTTTTATTTTTAAGGTATTTTATTTTAAGATGCTTAACCCATGGAGCCACCCAGGCACCCCTACATTAGATATTTTTATTTTTAAGGTATTTTAAGATATTTTATTTTTAAGATATTTTTAAGTTGAGTTGCAGAGTAATATCATTTTATTCATATTTTCCTTTCAGTATCAATTACTATTAGGGTTTTAATAAACATTTTAGTTAGCATACCAGTTATTTGAAAATAATTCAGCATATATGATGAATTGTCCTTATTTCTCTTGTTAAAGCAAACACTTACTGCAATATCTATGTTAATTTTTTGTTTTACAACCCAGTCAAGGAGCTGAAAGTTGTAAATCTACTCTGCTCCATGGAAATGTAGCCACTTAATCATCAGAATAAGAAATTTTCAGTCAAGAATTCTCCCAAGAAAGAGTTCCTATTGAGTTATAGTGCTGTGATAGAGTACATTTCCAGATTTCCTATATTAATCGAATCCCTTTCACAACTGCTTGGTCTACAGGAACATTAATTCAATTATGTTAGAGGTATTTATTGTTCCAGGCCCCATGCTGAGCTCGGGAGATACAGTAGCTAAAAGGTAGATGTGGTATCTGCCAGATGCAAGTTTTATAAACAGAGGCAACAAAGCTGACCCGGGCAGTGAGGGAGGATACCCTGCAGAAGCAATGGTTGACATCGGAAGGTTGGCCACGTAGAAAGAGCAGCACTGGGTCCCAAGACAAAAGAGAGCCAAAGAAATGGAAAGGGCCACGGTGTAACTGGAGAGGTAGGTAACAAGAAGAGAGGCAGTAAGAGATGAGGCCTGAAACAGACAGGAACGAGGTTTTAAAGAATGTAAAAGCCACCTTATGTATTCTAGACATTATTTAAAAGCCCATTCCTATAGAGTGATTAGATCTTTCAACTGATAACTTCTAAATAGCACTATGGGACAAAGTATAGAATTCTGCAAATTACTATTGACCTTGAGTTTCACATGTATGAACACTCACAGTCAGTAGAAGATGTCCAAGCTAGGTTAGGGCTCTGGGAAAAGAACTGGGAGAATTTTGAAGACCGGATTGAAGGACACCTTCAGAATGGCTGGTCCTTCTAGAAATAAGAACCGAGGAGAACATTTAAATTTAAAGGTGGACAAAGAAGACAATGGAAGCAGAAAGCAGAAGATAGAGAAAAAAATTCCATTTTATTTTTTTTAAAGATTTATTTATTTGAGAGAGAGAGCATGAGCAGAGGTGAGGGGCAGAGGGAGAGAGAGAATCTCCTGCAGATTCCCACTGAGCGCAGAACCTTATATGGGGCACGATCCCAGGACCCTGAGATCATGACGGGAGCCAAAATCAAGAGTAGGATGTTTAATCAACTGAGCCACCCAGGTGCCCCCAAATTACATTTTAAAAGTTACAGCAGCTGCTACTGTTTCAGAAGTTGGTGTTTATCCTTTCATTTGGGGTCCACAAAGTATACCTACCAATATTCAGCTCCATTTTACATTTTAGCACAAGGTAATATTTAACACATGACTGGTACAGTTAATTTAAGCCGAGGAATTGCAAGTTTAAAACGTCCTTTTTTCACACTTGTTTTGCTTCAGCTATCATAATAATAGTATTTTTAAAAAGTACCAACGTGTGGAACCGAATCATTTCTTAACACTATAAAAATAGAACCTAGCACTTGGAGATAAGAGTCCTAGGCCCCAAATTTGACTTAAAATAAAATTCCCACTTTTAAAATCTAAGAGATTAATTTACATTTTGTATTCTATTGTATAGGTTTTTGGAGAACTTTCAGATGTTTAAATAGATTTTAAATGAATTCTATAATGTGCCTTTTGCCTTGAGATACTTATGTCAATTCATTTCCATTTTTAAAATAGCATCTTGTTTTCATTTTGCCTTTTCTTCCAAAGTTAGAAATAATTTTATTCCTAGAAAAATTCTACCCTAAAAATATTATGTCATATATATATTCTGTTAGTGAATTATCCGGGACTCCTTTGATTTTAAATTGAGAGAAACCCGGCTCAAATTAATTTAAACAGAAAAGGGGGATTTTATTGGCTCACACGCCTACACCCCATGAATTTAGGAATGACAAGAATTAAAGACTATATCTGACAGTTACCTCTCTCTCTTGTTTCTGATTCCCTCTCCAAGTTCTCTGAAGCTGCAGGTGTCTTCAGAGGACAAGGGACGTGGCAGAGACCCACTTACAGGACACATCGTAATAGTTTTGCAACCAGGGAGGAAAGTACTCTCTCCCCAGATCAGTTGTGAAAAGCTCCCTAGGTGCGAATTCTGGCTGGCCTGCCCTTTGTCATGTGATAGTCTCTGGTCCAATTACTGTACAGGACGAGGGGCTGTCCTTCCATGACTGGTGGCCACCGATAGAACTAAGTGGATTGAAGGAATGCTTTGGAGGGGAAAAAGGAGTTATATTACAAGCAGAAATAAATGTTAACTGAAGTTACGGACGAGAGAATAGAAACAGAAACCTATTTGAGAATAAAATTCATTATTTTAAATCAAATGTATCTTCTTCCATCAAAAAGTCCCTTTAACATACCACAGTATATTGACGTCACCTTTTTAGGTTTGTCTCTTCCACTGAGTGGCAAACTCTCCAAAGAAGGAATTATATGATATTCAGATTCATAATGCTGGTGTCTACCTTTGTACCTAGCACATAGCAGATGATCAAGAAATGTTTTTGAACCAAGCAGATAAATATTCATTAAAATCGCTTGAAGATAGCAAGAAAAGCATGGGCTATTCACAACTGCAATCCTGGACACTCCCAAGACACACACACACACACACACACACACACACAACACTCCCTTACTAATCTTCAAGATTTTTTTTATTATAGAATAATAGGTAGTATGTAGAAACTATGATGATTACCCAACAAATCTATTTTTTTAAAGCTTTTTTTTTTTAAAGATTTTATTTATCTGACAGAGAGAGACACAGCGAGAGAGGGAACACAAGCAGGGGGAGTGGGAGAGGGAGAAGGAGGTTTCCCGCTGAGCAGAGAGCCCGGTGTGGGGCTCCATCCCAGGACCCTGGGACCATGACCTGAGCTGAAGGCAGCCGCTTAACAACTGAGCCACCCAGGCGCCCCTCAACAAATCTATTCATTATTCATCCCTTCTTCCTGGATCCATAGCTAAATCACTTTTCTAGGACTCCCTTATATTTGAGCGTGGTCATGTGAGTAAGTTCTGACAAGTAGTAGAGGAAGGAAAAAAAGTGGATTTAAAAATGCAGGAAACTGCATGCAGAGAATGTGCTTGCCTTGGAACAGAGAAATAGATGTTTCAGGTTTAGAGAAGCATCTTGGCATTTGTAGAATGTGTAGGAGACAAAGAGAACTGGGGGAGGTGCATTTAAGAACTTGTAGGTCTTGATTACATTTCCTTTTGACTTCTCTTTGACAGTTTAATATTTAAACTATTTTGAAATCATTCGTGGCCACCGTACTTGTATTAACTTAAAATGTGATAGCAAGTAAATGGATGGGCCCTGGCAGTAGTCAAATTAAATCAGCTTATACTTATTACCATAAAAACTGAATGAATATCTTTTTCCCACTGGAATGGAGATTATTAAATTGCTCTTGAAGTTTAAGTTTTATTCTACTGGCAAAGAGGATTTTTAAGCCAGTTATTGGGCAAAGTGTAGTAACACTGGTATTGAACGAGCATGTTCACAAATATCTATAGAAGTGCATCGGGCTGGGAAGTAATTTAGAAAATGGGGATACTACTCTATCTTTTTATTGTCATTGATCACAATCTTTTTGTTTATTTGGCTTCAAATTTTTATTTTGAAACATTTCCAACCACCAAAAGTTATAAAACAGTGCAGTAAACACTAATATGCCCTTCATCCAGATTCATCCTCTGTCAACATTATATCGCTTTCACTATTTTTTCTCTCTCAAAAATATTGTCCTGCAATGTCTGTTTTCTTCTAGAGGATTATGTTTTTCCTTGCATAATTAAATTAAAAATCTACCTCGCATAGATTTTTGTGTATAATGTGGTAGAGTTTGAGATTCGTTTTTTAATGTAGATGTCAGTGCTCTACTGTTTATTGCTATTTTCTGGGTTATAAACGCTCCTGTTTCTATCTGCTTTGTGATGCCGGATTGGGGCAGGGGGACTCAATAAACCACCGTATCCTTTGCCGCCCTGCTCCCTGTCACATCCCACCAGTAGGAAACCATGGGGGGAGACTGGAAGTTTGAGACGGGCCAGGAACATGCTCCCTTCTGTTATCTCTGTTAGTGTCACACCAGCAAAGACCCTCAGCCCAACAATGGCTTTGTTTCCAGCAGTAGTTGTTCTGATCTGTAGTATTTCAATACCTCCAGAAGCAGCCTCATCGTGTCCCTGCAGCGACATCAGCACCGCTAGCCGGTACCCCATCCTCTGAG
The DNA here is from genome assembly GCF_964656455.1 of Halichoerus grypus. Taxonomy (NCBI): domain Eukaryota; kingdom Metazoa; phylum Chordata; class Mammalia; order Carnivora; family Phocidae; genus Halichoerus; species Halichoerus grypus. The sequence goes on from NC_135716.1 coordinate 68,542,624, forward strand.
ATGTGAGGCCCCACTCTGATGGACCTCTCCTCCGAGCTCCTGGGTGCTAATAATCACAAGCCTTCTTCTTGGACTGCTCAGCCCTAGCGATGGTGGCTGCCTCCTGCCTCCTATCTCTGTTACCTAACTGTGTTCTCTCTGCCCCTGCAGTGCCCCAACACTTGGTACCACAGTCCCCATATTCAGTTCTCTCTGTTAAGATAAATGGTGTGATTCCTGGTTTCCTTGCTGGACCTTGACTGACACAATCTCCAGTGACCCAGCATCATGTACTAAAAGAACATTCTTTCTTCCAGTGTACTGTAATACCATTTTGTAAGAATCAGTTGAACCCACTGGAACTCTTGGTATATTTGCCCATCCTTAGACCAACATCTTACTGTCTTTGCTACTTGGCTTGATAATAAATCTTGACATCCAGTAGTGTTAATCTTCTCATCTTCTCATCTTGTTCATTTTCTTCAAGGTTGAGTTTGGAGAGTGCCCAGCTGTCAGTTCTTTTAGGGTGTCCCTTGACTATAGAGAACATTTGCCCTTCCTGAAACGGCCTGCATCCAGTGCCTGAGATATGCAAATACAGAAAGATGAGGCCGTCTCAGCCAGTGCAGCATGTGCTGACGGGCAACACTCACCCCCTGAGCCCCCTACCAGGATAGCTGAGGTTTGGCTCAACTATAGGCTGGTTTGACATCTCCCTCTGCCCATCCTTTCATAGTTGTTGATCCCTAATAAACATCTCACTCCCCAATGTTCATCTCTTCATCTGCTTCTGGAGACCCAAATTGCATCAGGACCTTATCTCCGACACGGGCTGCTCTCCTGGCTTTGGTGCCAAGACCTGAAACTGAGATCCAAGGGTCTGTTTGCTTACTGGGGTAACGGCAAGTGAGTCATGAGCACTCTAGTAAAAAAAAGAAAAATCCATGAACTCAGAATATAAAACATGGCTTTGTTACTAATAACTTCAATGCAAGAAGAAAAGAAGGATGGGTTCAAGAGCTAGAAGTGGGGTGGGGGGGCACCACACAGACCATAGTACTCCAGTTATTTCATACTATTGTGTCAAGTCTGCTCTCTTCTCTTGATCAGTGTTTCCAGAGATTGGCCTATTTTAGTTTTTACAGAACCAACTTTAAGTTTTGTCAACGGCCATCCCTATCTTTGTTTTCCATTGTACCAATTTCTGCTCTAATTTTTCTCTTTCACTTTACTCTTTGGGTTTATTCTGTTGTTCATTGTTTAACTTCTAAAGCTGGACACTTGGATAATTAAATTTGATGATTAATTCTTCTCTAGTAGAAGTATTTAAAGCTGTGAATTTCTCTCAAGACATCATTTTTATATAGTATTTTCATTCCCCACTCTGTGAGTAGCTCTCCATAGTGACTTCTTTGACAGAGTACACTACAGAGAGGGGGAAAAAGTATAACTTCACAGTGGAGAAACCTGACAAAAACTACCTCAGTCAGGCAAGCAAGGTCAACCTCAACAGTGATAAATCATGTTGATAGTAATTACCACTGGAACAATGTGATGAAATGGTACTTTGCCTGTGCGGTCTTCCTCCCAAATACCATAACCCCAGGCTAATCATAAGAAAACATGAGACAAATTCTAAGAATGGGGCATCCTGCAAAATATCTGATCAGTACTCCTCAGAATTGTCAGTCAGCAAAATCAAGGAAAGTCTGGGAAACTGTTGCAGCCCAGAGGAGCTTAAGAGACATGACTAATAAATGTAATGTGGTATCTGGACATAAGGGGAAAACCTAGAAAATCTGAATAAAGTGTAGGTTTAGATAATAATAATGTATTATTTGGTTTATTAATAGAGGCAATTGTACCATACTAATATAAGAAGTTAATAATAAGGGAAAATGGGTATGGGGTATATGGGAATTCTCTGTATTATCTTCCCATTATATTATGGTGGGTGCGGGCAGTAAGGTGGGGACAGGGAGACATTGGTGTAAGTCCTAGAGTCCGAAGGCCCAAAAACCAGGAGCTCTGATGTCTAAGGGCAAAAGAAAATGGATGTCTCAGTTCAAGACGAGGGAGAAAATTTGTCCTTTCTGCACTTTTGTTCTATTCAGGCCCTCACAAGATTAAATGATGGCCACTCACATTGGTGGGGGTGGATCTCTTTATTCAGTCTACTGATTCAAATGCTAATCTCTTCTGGAAACATCCTCTCTCAGACATACCCAGAAATAATATTTTATCAGCTTTGCAGATATCCTTGAGCCCAGCTAAACTGATACATAAAATTAACCATTATACTGTTCTTAAAAAACAATAACAATTCATAATTCATAGATTTTATCAGGTGATTCTAGGTATTCTAAATTTTTCATTATGGTTCCCTTTGTAACTCATTTGTTATTCAATGGTGTTATTTTTTCCCAAATATTTGGGAATTTTTAATTTATCTTTTTTGTTATTAACTTCTGCCTTATTTGCACTGTGGTCAAAGGTCATAGTCAATATAGTAGGTCTATATTGAAATATTCAAGACTTCTTTTATGCTTAGTATATGATCAACTTTTTTTTTATTTTAAAGATTTTATTTATTTATTTGACAGTGAGAGAGGAAACACAAGCAGGGGGAGTGGGATTGGGAAAAGCAGGCTTCCCGCGGAGCTGGTAGCCCGATATGGGGCTCTATCGCAGGACCCTGGGATCACAACCCAAGCCGAAGGCAGACGCTTAATGACTGAGCCACCCAGGTGCCCCTATGATCAACTTTTATAAATGTTTTATGTTTGCTGGGAAAATACATGTATTCAAGACTTGTTAGAAGCAGAACTCCTAACTAAAGGTCCACTAGATCAAACCTCCGGTTCTTGGTGTTTCCATCTTCTATTTACTTGCTAATTTTTGTGTCCTTAGCCTTCAATCCTTAGGAGAGATGAGTTGAAGCCTCCCCTTCTAACACTGAATTCTTCTTCATTGTTTCCTACTGTTGCAGGTCAGTTGTGAGTTCACATACTCTGAAGGTCTTACTAGGTGTTTAATGACTTGAAACTTTTCTCCATATGCTGTTACATTCTTCATCTCTTTGTCTTAAAATCTCTGTGAATATGAGTACGCCAACTCTTTTTTAGTCAGTATCTTTCTGACATGTTTTTAATATACTTTTACCTTTAACCTTTGCATCCAATATGTTATATCTTTCGCAAACAGCACATATCTGTCAATATTTGCTTTTCAACTGGCACATTTAGTTTGTTTGCTTTTTCTGTAATAATTGATATAGATTTCTACTTTCTGAATGTTGTACAACAAATAGTATTTCTATGATCTTAAAAGGCAATCCATTTTATATTTTAAAAGAAAATGGTTTAACCCAAATGAACTTCGCTCTTTCAGGATATCTGAGTCTTGAAAGGAAGTAATATTCTGAACCATGGAACATATTGTCATGTATTAGTATACAGTTCCTGATGCAAATAGTAATTCCAATGAGTCACTTTCTTTCCGGCTCATTTTAAACCATGAGATAGCAATCAGGCTTAGTTATTTCAATTTGTAAATATTTACTCTCAAGACAAGTTCCTTATGTTCATAATGTTGACTTAATAAATGCAGGTTGACATTGATATATTACAAGACTTCCTTTTCCAAGGGTTATGTATTACGTTGAAAGAACTTCACGAAGGAGAAAAAGAATAGAGCAGGCAGAGAAGGCCTTCTCTGACTACCGAGTTTTAACTTGCAACCTGTCCAAGAAGCACACACATCCATTTCCTAATCCCCTTTCAAGTTTACTTCCTTCCATGGCACTTATTAACATCCTATCTATACCACTGGCATATGTGAAATTGGATATACACATATACACAGGTGTATTCATGTATCTTTGATATCTTTTAAACTGGAAATTCCAATTTACCTGGGCATTTCTATTTTTTAAAGCTCCCAAGGTGATTTTTACAAGCAGTCAGTATTCCATATAATCAAGTCAGTTAAATCAAAATGGAATTTTTGGAGCCTTTCTCCTTTGTTCCATGAATATCAAGACTTTTTTTTAAGATTTAATTTATTTATTTGAGAGAGAGCACGTGGAGGGTGGGGGTGGGGGGAAGTAGAGGGGGAGGGAGAGGGACAAGCGAACACTGTACTGAGTGCAGAGCCCGACCCCAGGATCCTGAGATCCTGACCTGAGCTGAAACCAAGGGTCAGACGCTCAACTGACTGAGCCACGCAGGCGCCCCTCAAGACATACTCTTGGCTGTTAACATGCCTGTCACCTTCGGTGCCCCAGCCATCTTGAATACCTGGTCGTTCCTTTCCCAGCTCACCACCCACGGGTAGAGCCCTGATACACCTCTTCTCGGTGTCTGCCTTTTTGTCTCTCCTTTGGGAAATTTCACTAAACAAATCAACTGAAAATGAGGAAAAGAGATGCCTAAGCTCCTTTGAAAAAATAATTAAGTAAAGGGCAAGTCACACCTCTGAGGCACTTCAAAAAGGCAAAATAAAAGAAACACCTTCGATGGCAAAGTCACACCGGCAATAACTTGTCAACGGCTAATTGAAAATGTTCAGTGGTGAGCGTAGAGCCGCAGGTGGGGCGCGTAGAGCCGCAGGTGGGGCGCGTAGAGATGCAGGTGGGGCGCGTAGAGACGCAGGTGGGGAGCGTAGAGCCGCAAGTGGGGCGCGTAGAGATGCAGGTGGGGCGCGTAGAGCCGCAGGCGGGGCGCGTAGAGCCGCAGGTGGCGAGCTCCGTACTGAGGTGTCCCGCAAAGCCTGGAGCAACAGCGGGCCGAGCTCACAGGAACCTCTTTGAGGAGGTTCATGTGGGATCATGACACAGCGGCTGGCGTGGCTACCAAAGGCAAAATCCCCTCAGAGGACATAAACTATACTTTCAAAAATCACTTTCTCAACTCCTATCATCCTCCCCCCCCCAACCCCCCAGCTTTGCCTTTGAGATAGTAACTGACTTATAAGAAATTATAAGGATAGGGGCGCCTGGGTGGCTCAGTAGGTGAAGCGTCTGCCTTCGGCTCAGGTCATGATCCCAGGACCCTGGGATCGGGCTCCCCGCTCAGCGGGAAGCCTGCTTCTCCCTCTCCCTCCCCACCCTCTCTCTCTCCGTCTGAAATAAATAAGTAAAATCTTAAAAAAAAAAAAAAAAGAAAGAGAAATTGCAACGATCATAGGGAGAGGTACCCTTCACTCAGTTTCTCCCCATGGCAGCGCCTTGTGTCATGACGGGAAACGGGCACTGGTACAAGGTGTGTGAGGGCTCTATGCCGCTTTTGTCACGTGTGTAGATTCATGTAACCATCACTGCAGCTGAGATACAGAACTATTCTATCAGTTTTCATTTCTCTGGGATAAATGCCCAGGAGTGCGATTGCTAGGTCTTCCTAGCAGGTTGATCTTTTTACCGGTATGTTCCCCTCTGTATCTGGTGCTTTTCTTTGCTCGGAAGCTTAGCTTCCCTGATTTTTTTCTGACTAATGTTTGCATGATAAATCTTTCCTCATTCTTTTACTTTCAGCCAATCTATAGAGTTACAGCTGAACTGGATTTATTATAGACAGCTCATCACTGTGGCATTTTTTTTCTAACTTTAAAACGAATAAATAGACCTTATTATTTAGAGATTTTAGGTTTACAGAAAAACTGAGCAGCAAGTAGAGAGTTTCCATATACTTTCCCTCTCCTTCCCTCCCCCTTCCCTATTATTAGCATCTTGTACTAGTGCGAAACATTTGTTACAATTGATGAACCAATATTGATGCACTATTATTAACAAAGTCCATCATTTACGTTAGGGCTCACTCTATGTATTGTATATTCTGTGGGTTTGGACAAATGGATAATGTCATGTATTTGCCATTGCAGTGTTACATAGAACAGTTTCTCTGCCTTAAAAATCCCTGGTGCTCTACTTATTCAATCTTCCCTCTCTCCCCTGCAAATCCTTGGTAACCACCAATTTTTACTGTCTCTGAACTGTCTCTGCAATTTTGCGTATTACAAATTGTCATATAGTTGGAATCATACAATATGGAGCCTTTTCAGATTGGCTTCCTCTACTTAGCAATATGCATTAAAGTTTCCCACAGTTCTTTGTGTGCCTTTTGTAGCTCATTTCTTTTTAAGACTGAATACTATTCCGTTGTATGGATGTGTCACAGTTTATCCATTCACTGTTGAAGGACATCTTGATTGCTTCCAAGTTTTGGTAATTATGAATAAAGCTTCTATAAACATTCCTGTGCAGTTTTTTGTGTGTGTGTATACATAAATTTTCAACTCGTTTAGGTAAATGCCTATTCCATCTCTCTGGAAAAGGAAGTCTCCCAGCCAACACGATTTGAAAAGAAGAAATCGATTGTATTTTTAATCTATAGCAGATTGACTTTTTTTTTTTTTTACTCTGACTATAACTTCTCTTAATCATCATATTAACCCATCAGGCCTACTCTCTTTAGCCAAAGATGAAGAAAAGGGTAGCCCAGAAAGACAGAGTATCTTTTTTAATATTAACAATCACCTGACATTAACTGGAACATTATTGGACCCAGAGTGCTAAACTAAATATGTTTAAAAATCGAAGATAGTCTCTGTACAAAGATTTCTCACATTCAAAGCAAATAAGTAGAAACTATTACTCAATACAACTTCTACATGACTCATTGCACTATACCTACATTTATATTTTGGTGATAGAAATGAAGAGATTTTAAAAAGTATTATCTGACTGGCATAGGGAATCATAACCCACTTAACTGTAAAAGAAAATTGAGAAAATTAAATGAAGTTAACTGAAAAAATAGTTCATGTTGGATCCAATTTCTAAAAGCAAAATTAATTTATCAAATGATTAGTTCATATTGAATGAAAAGTTATTACTGTATTTTAAGCTCATCCTGAATTTGACATAGTGTTTTTGCTAAACGATTACCCTTTAAACAATGAATTTTTTTCTTCAACTGTCCATAGTTTCTATTTGCAAAATTACAGATAGACAGTAGTCATTCCTAACATGGAGACAGAGTATGCTTCTAATGGGTTAACGTTTATCTCAGGAAAAGGTTTATTTTAAATAAACACTGGCAACGTAAATATTCTACCTTCATCTTGAAAGTGATAGAAACTATAATAGAAAGGGAAGAATAAAATTGACTTGCTTGTATAACACAATGCAAAAGTTATTCAGAGAAATATGCAAATTCCACCCATCAGTCTCAACAACCTTACTTCTTCAGTTTATTGATAGGATGTGATATCTACTCTGACCCTGCTTTGTAACACAGCTCAGTTCTCCCCACACCTTCTTTCCATTCGTCTGCCTCAGGCACCCCATCAGGATGTATAGCAGTGTGTTGTTGGAGGTGGTCTGATGCACACCATGCCATTTCTTGTACCTTGGGGGGCCGGGGAACCTCGGGTTAACCCGGGGGGAAGAAACAGGACTGGTACCTCTAACCAAGCCCTCCATGGTCTTGCACAGACCTTCCACCTCCTTTCTTGTGTCTTCTTAACCTTAAATGACTAATTTAAGACAGGACACACATTGTCCACATATTCACTTATGTACTCCATAAGTATTTACTGATGATCCACTATATGCCACACATTGTTTTCAGTGTTGGTGAGACAGCAGTGAACAAAATTCTGAAATTCTCTGCTCTCATGGAGCTCACATTCCCATTTGGGAGATAGATAATGAATAAATATATAAGTAGAAAGATATACACATATAGAATGTCACACCACATGCCATGATACATGCCATGGAGAAAAGTACAGCTGAATAAGAAAGTAGAGACTGGCAGGATGACGGGTCATAGATGTGGCAGGGAAGGCCTCTCTGTGGTGGTGACCTCTGAGTGGAGACCTAAGGAAGAGAGGAGAAAGGTGTTATGGAAATGTAGAAAAATAAGAGTCTCAGGCCAGTGCAAAGGCCCTGAAGTAGGATCATGTTTGTCACATTCAAAAAGACAAAAAGCTATCATAGCTGAATAAGAGTGAGTGAGCAGGGGGTGGGGAGATGAAGTCTGGGCGGAAGCCAGGGACCAGATCATGTGTAGCTTTAGAGGCCATGAACAGGATATTGGATTTATTCTAAGTCAGGTAGAAAGTTACCAAGGATTTTTGCTCTTTGCTTAGATCTGGCTTATCTTTTCCAGCAATCACCCCGGATGCTGAAGGAAGGACATTCTATAGGGGTCACAGGTATAAACTGGATCATGTCTGAGGCTTTTCCAGGAAAGGGTGGGAATGAGTGGGAATGAGTAATTGTGGTAGAAGTGACAAAAAGAAATGTGCTATAAAATGTATTTTCAATTTAAAGTCAAAACATTTTGATAGGGAATTAAATACATGATGTGAGCAAAACAGAAGGGTCAAGGGAGATGATGAGTTTTTGAAGCTGAGCAATTAGGTAAATGGTGGCACCATGAAATGGGGAACATTGAGGGAAGAGCAGGTCTCTGGAGAGAATTCAGGTAACTCCACTATTGTAGATGATTGAACTCAACATTTTTTAAGACAGGTGTATGACCTTCAGGAGTCCCCCAAACTCATAAATACCACCGTAAGCTTTAATAGTTCCCATAAAATACAGTAAAGTGGCCACTTTCTTTTTCAGTCCCTTGAAAATCTCTCCCTTGCTTGAGAACAATTATGGCTGAGGCCAAAGCACTCTCTTGAAATGGGGTCACAAATGTCTTTTTCTTGTTATTCTGTGGGACCACCTAATGCGCCCATCTAGGGTGTGGCTCTTCCACAGATAAATTTGACAGCTCACTCTAGTTTATCCAAACCTTTTCATTTTTCGCTAAAAATTATTTCAGGCATTTCACTTCCATCATCAACATTAGCGGTTAGTTTCCTTTTTGGACACTTTTCAAAAAGAAATAGAATTGATTTCACCTTAAGAGTGTTTCCAAAAAGGGACAATGACTCAGCATAAGAAAGCGAAGTCAAGGCAGGATTGCTAAATGAGCTATGAGCATCTCTCACTGCCTAAGTAGATCATTCAGGAACATCAACATGCCCATCCCTGAACTATTCAGCTGTATGAATCAGTAAAATTTGAAATTCTTTCAAGTTATGAACCAGGGAGTCTCACAAATGATTAAAACCATGAATTTTAAATCCAAGAATGTCAGTGATCTACTGTCTGAATTCATCACATTCAGTTTCTGCTAATTTGTTTTATATCCTATATGCTATTGAAGTTGTGCAGTCGGAGACTCTTCCCCTTCTGCCCTATGGTAATGAAGAACTTCCCCTGCCTACTTTTAAGAATTTATTAAGAACCTCAATAAGGTTTTAGATATCCTAGAGAGGACATGTTTGAAATAAACAGAAAGACCTTGTTGCAAGTCCCATCTCAGCCACTGAGCAACTGTGTGACTTCTGGAAAGTTGCTTAGCCTTTCTGAGCATGTTTCTGGGTCTTTAAGTAGGGATAATGACACCTAACTCGTGACATGATTGAAAATGGCCCAGAATTAAATGCCTGTGGTGGTCATGAAGATGTACCACACAGATTGTCCTTCAAGAGATCCTACTGTGAGGAACTCAGTTGGCCAACAGCAGTGGCTACCATTTCTTTGAATTCCCTGAACCCTTACAATATCTAAAACATTTTGGCCTCCAAGAACCAGTTTTCACCCCAATGGGGGCAACATTGCCCTTGCTGAGAAAGCATGCTGGAAGGCAACTTGAATTCTAGTTCTGCATTAACTGATTGTTCAACCTTTTACAAGCCGCTCTCCCTCTTTGAGATTCAGTTTTCTCATTTGTAAAATGAAGAGGTTGAACAACATGGGCTTGAAAACTCACAGCCCTGGAGTCCACTGACTCCTGTGTGGTACTCGTGCACACGGTGTAGCTGACTTCTCCGGCCCTCCCTGCTCCCTGCCCACCACTTTGCAGGCAGGAGAAGGTAGCTCACTGTAGCTGTATCTTGTCATGACTGTTAGTTTTCATGCTAGTCTCCCTCCAAAACAACCTGAACTGCTTGAAGAAGACAAAGTCCACATGCATTTGATTCAGTAGTTGGCAGGAAGTAGGCACTTGGTCAGTGTTTGTAGAGTGGGCTACACAGTGTACTTATAGGTTGAACTAAATGAAACTGCCCAGGTGAGACCTTCTGACAGCAAATACAGAGGCTAACTCAGGCACTATGGAATCAAATGACACCTGCCTTGTACTGTAGCTCATGGGGCAGCATCTGACATGCCAAGCAGTTCAGAAATGTTTAAGGAAGGAAAGTTGAGAGTAAGGCAGGGGAAAGGTAGACAAGTCATATGGTTACCAATTTTATATTTCTTCAAAAATGCCTGGTAACTTGTAAAAGGATTTCAATCTGAAGTGAAACCTGAGGATATGAAATGGAGAATCTCATGCATGTACCTCTTAGAAGAATGGAACTTATGAACTGAGAGACGGATTTCTCATAAATGTCTGATGTACTGAAGACCAAGACTTATCTCCTGACCAATGAACAACCGCCAAGAATCTTTTCCCATCCTCAAGTCATTGAACTCACTGCTTGGACTCTGGCTGGACGCCCCCCTCTTTGCACTCCTTGCCTCTAAATATAGCCTGCCCTAGACCCTCAACAGACTCACCTGTAGCTTCCAACATCACGCATTCATGGAATTGCTGTTCCTCTGCTATTCCCAAATAAACTCAATTTCTGGTCATTTGAGCTTGCCTCAGTTTACCTCTTTATTTAGGTTGACAAGCTTTTAGCTATAGCAGATTGTTCTACCATAGATCCAGCAGGTTAGCTAATGAGTTTGGTCAAAATTGGGGATGTAAGCATATTGCCATTTAATTTTTTTGCTCTTTATAGTATAACTCTGTCATAAAAATGAAGAAGGAAATAGTGTTTACATTTGTAGAGCTCTTTCTAGTTTTCAAAGGACTTTCTTATCAATTCTTTCAATGTAGGCTCCAGAAAGATTTCATATAGTGCAAAGGGCAGTCAAGCTAATTAAATTCACTGAACCAGTAATAGGATCATTCCATTGTCAACCACATTTTCATCTTATGTAGATATCTTAAGCACTCTTTTCGCAGACTGGTTGATAGTATTCAAAGTTGCCATGGATACAAGACAGCTATATAACCCATTTGCCATCCCTCATTCTCAGCCAACAACCCTGTGAATAGACTAAGAAAATGTAAGGAATCATGCCCATTGATTTGATCATGCCCAGTTTTCGATGCCTTTGTGTTTACCTCAGATATATTCATATATGATGTTAAGTCTTAGTTCAGCTAAGACTTAACATCATAGAATGCAAGAGGAAGAAGGAACTTTATCTTCTGGAGCAGACATTCTTAATCTTAGATGCATGAATCCCTAAAATTGACTAGCAAACTTTTTGGCTATGAGAGTATTTCTCATGATATTCCATAGCTTTCATTAGATTATGAAGGCCGATGGGCTCCATAATGACAGCCCACCATTTATGTATGAGATAGCAGATCCTGGAGAGGCCAAGTGAATTTCTTGGGGTTACACAGCACAACTACTTAGAGGCAGAATTTGATTCATGGCACTACTAGTTAAATGCTGTTTCCCCCTGTCACCCAAGTGCACTTAAGAGCCCTAAATTTTTGACCCCAATCAGGGTATAGGTATATCCCTGTGTTTCTGAAGTTAGAATATGGAAGGGTCTTGCACACACCTGCCTAGTTTATGCTAAGTTTCCAACATTTAATTGGGATGATTTAGTGTTGTCTTAATTATACAACCTCAGCGGTAAAGCATACAGAAAATGAGTCATTTCGCACAGTGAAAATTTGGTGGGTGCGCATTAAAATTTGAATAGAACTGGTAATGTTCTATGATTACAGATTAATACATATATTCAGTGTCCTTGGAAATGGCTAGGGTAGAGGAGATTATTTAAGAATAAGAGACTGGGAGCAAATCTCATTTGTAACCCGGAACAGCCTTAACTCATATTGTGATATTGTGATTTATAAGAAAAAATATGTATTTGGTCAGTCAGGTGACAAGAATATATTTCTCATATGTATTTGGTCTCCATCCAAAGTTCCTGGCTCACGGCTCACAAAATCCTTGGAATTTCCTAAGGATGAGAGTGATAAAGGTGTCTCTCTTGGTACGTTAGCGAGGTGACTTTTGGAAAGTACCTAAACACAGGGGCTGGTTGCCAGTGGAGTCAATCATATGATTAGAGGTCAGTTCCACCCCTGACCCCTGGGGAGAGGAGCAGGAATGGAGGTTGAATCAATCACCAATAGCCAATGCTTTGGTCAATCATACCTATGTAATGAAACCTCTAAAAACCCCAAAAGAATGAGGTCTAGAGCTTCCATGGTGAACACATAGAGATGTGGGTAGATTGGGGTAGTCAGAGAGCATGGAAGCTCTGCACCCCTTCCCACGTAACTTGACCTATGCATCTCTTCCATGTAGCTGTTCTTGCGTTACTATCTAGTAAGTACAGTAAAATGTTTCCCTGAGATCTGTGAACTGCTGTAGCAAATGAATCAAAGCCAAGCTGGGGTTTGTCAGTCCAGAACCTTGACATCTATGAAAGACAGCAGAAAAGCTGCTGAAAAAGCTTATAACCATGTAAATATCAAGAACAAATTTTTTAAAAGGCAACAGTATTGAAGTTATAAGTGCGAAAGCAGAAAATGTTAGTTGAATTACGTGAAATAAGATTTCCCTTAATTTTTGGTACGTGGGCATTTGCCCAAGTTATTTCAGTAGTACTTTGAAAAATAGAGGGTTATCTTATCAGCAAGAATATAATCTAAGGATAAACATTAATTGACTCCTGACATATGTAAGAATAAGAAACAGGCTTTTAAAAAATAGCATTTTACACTTCTGTCCTTACCTTCCTCCATTCTGATCTTTAGATGCTATATATTGTTCCCCCATCACAGCTGGCTCTCAAGAAAAAGATCATGAGACTAAAAACTAAAGCTTAGACAATATTGTTATGTCTATGTGAGAAACACTGCCAAAAATCTCAAAACCTGCAAAGGGGGAAACTGGAAAAGAAAATGCATGTGTTACCCTATTAGCAAAGGTCCAAATATTTTCTGGCCTAACATATACCTGAAAATAGAGTGTGGATCTGAGGAAAGGAAGCAACAACTTCAAAATGAGGAGGACACAATGACCGAAATCTCTGGTACCAGGCAGCCAACAAAGTTCCCCTGAATGTGCTGGATGCCCCGAGGCGAGTGTGGCGAGAGGAAGGCGGAGGAGAGAGAGAGGCCTTGGACACCAAGCTTCCTAACCAAGGGAGAGACGGGGATGTGGCAGCGAGCTGGCTCTCCGTGCTTCTGCACTCTGCTCCCTGTCTCTCTGGTAGAAAGGGTTGGATAGTGGCAGTGCCCCAAAGATGCACAGACTAATGCATGGACCGCTGGAAAACTTTCCAGTCCTAACCATATTGGGGCTCTCTGAGGGAGATGAGTCAGAGATCAGGAAGTAAGCAGATGGCGGGGGAGGGTCCAATGCAGCGAGGGGAAGCCATCCACAGTCACCATCGTGGGTCTGATGCCGCAGAAGGCGGAGGAAATGCTATTTCTCCATCTTGGTTATCGCTCCAACCTTTGGCCATGCAGAAAACAGTTGGAGAGTGTTCAGAGCAGCCACAGAATTATGGCCTTGGGGACTGGTAACAGAGACTCTTGGGGACTGGTAACAGAGACTCTTGGGGACTGGTAACAGAGACTCTTTCAGAGAAGGTATCACAAAGGGTTGTTCCCTCAGGCACCCATGACCAAGGGCCAGCCGACTCTGTGTAGGACCCAGTGGTGAGAGCTGAGAGGAGAAACACGAAGAGTAAGACGGATTTCTTTCCTTATCTTAACATGATTATAGCCTGCTGATGGCAAGAACTGCAAGCAACCCGGTCCACTCCTGCTAGAAGAACCAAGAAGGGGGTGCCCCATCTCGGCGGGGAGGGCTTCCACGATGAGTGCCATGCTTGTCTTGGGGAAAGCAGTGGGCTGCCGAGAGATGGTTTGTGCCCATCAGGCTTCCCCTGCAGTCTTGCACACAATTGACTATTGGTAAGTTCTCCCCACCTGCCCTCCCAATAGCACACAGTGTTTTGGCCAGTCTCTCTGGCCGGGTGCCTCATTTATTTGCAGAGTTGTTACTGTGTTGGGTCAGAGCCAGAAGCAGGCCAGGGTTTTGTGAGTCATGCTGAATCTGCCATTCTTCTTCCCTCACAGCTTGCATTTCCACCAGGAGTCCTAAGAGTGGGGATGGGAAGAAGGGGGCTTTCTGTGGATGGGTGAAGAAGATTCTCCCCCGCAAACCGGGCCTTCTCACCCACCTTCTAAGCCTCAGCCATGGAAAGCATTTTAGCTCTGAGTCCACAGCATAGCCCAGGCTGAAAGTATCTAGGTCTGCATTGTTGGCAGGCCAGTGAGAAAAGGCCACGGGGAATGGACCCCAGATCATCACACTCTGCGCGCTCCCCTTTTCCTTTGTGCCCAGTATGTGTAGCAGAATGAAATAGGGCTACTATCGCGGGCAGTTTGGGAGGGGAAAAGTTATAAGAGAATAGCAGAAGAGGAAGGGGCAGAGGTATCCCTCACATCTTCCCACGACGCCGATGCTTTGAGGCAACGGACGATAAAGGAGTGAGGGGCACACTGCAGTGCTTGGTCACGGTCACCCCTCCTCTCTAGCTTCCTGAGTTATGGGTCACACTGCACGCACAAGCAGGAATTAGACTTGAACAAGCATAATTCGTTGCGTGTTGCTGCTTATAAGATCTGCTCCTTCTGAGAACTTGAATTTGAGTCCAACAGGTACATATGTTTAATACTTGAAGTGATCCTTTTAACTTTAGACTTGACTATTTTTTTCAGAATGAGACGAAAATCTGAGCTGATAGTACACAATAACCGACGTGAAATTTACCAAATTCTTAACATGTAAGCCCACGTGCCCAAACAACTATAAATAATATTGAGCACAGTTCTGGGGTTAGAGTCAACGTCTTCTAACTCGGAAATTGAAAAAAAAAAAAAAGAAAGAAAGAAAAGAAAAGGAAAAAAAAGAAAGAAAGAAAGAAAAGAAAAAGAAAAAAGACCCAGGCAAATCTAGTTAATGGGATAAACCTTTTTTTCCAACCTAGTTTTATTCATAGATTCTCTTCTCTGTCTCATGCTGGTCTGATTTGGAAGTCACATCATTATTTTGAGGCTCTCATTGTAATTGCAGAGAGTTGTTATTTTGTCTGTTTATGATTGGTCAGATTTCATGTTTTAAATCGGTACTGATTAAACATAGTTCTCTACCTCAGACTACCACATTTCCTAAGTGATTACTGCATAGATTCATACAATGGTTCTATGTCTTCCTGTGCTTGCTTTTTAATTTCTCACTTGAGTTATTTATGGCTGCCCATAACTGCATAATGGGATAACTGCTGAGTGGACTGCCCTTACCTATTTTTAAGAAAATAACTAAAATTTTAGGTTCTGTACTACTTGAAAATATTTTCACTTCTGTCAAAAAAGACATTGATTTTATATTTTTTTTTGCATTACTACCAAATATAGCCCTGGCCTTATAAATACAAGCGGATTCCCAGTACTTAAATGGCTATTTCATACCTATGCATAGGGTAAATAGAGTCCTCACCAAGAACATTTCAGCTTGAGAGGTATGGTGGGGCTTGGGGCTAAGCCATTAGGGTAACAAGAGTCCTGTGGTCCTTTGGATTGTCCAGCGAAAGCATTCCCCAGGCAGAGGAACAGCAAGTGCAAAGAGTCTGAGGTGAATACACTTACGTAATACCTACTCTGTGCTAGACACTACCTGATTCAGAAGGATGGATCCACAGACAAGGGGTCAGCCGTCCTCACCCTGCTCTGTACTCTGCACACAGTTCCTAAATATTGTTTGTGACTTAGTTTATTTTTATACAAGCCTAAGCACTATATCAAGCTGTTCGCATTTGATTTCAATTCTCTCAAATTTGGGAAAGAGAATTTTTCTTTAAAAATAACCTCTTGGGGCGCCTGGGTGGCTCAGTTGGTTAAGCGACTGCCTTCGGCTCAGGTCATGATCCTGGAGTCCCTGGATCGAGTCCCGCATCGGGCTCCCTGCTCGGCAGGGAGTCTGCTTCTCCCTCTGACCCTCCCCCCTCTCATGTGCTTGCTCTCTCTCATTCTCTCTCTCTCAAATAAATAAATAAAAAATCTTAAAAAAAATAAATAAATAAAAAATAAAAATAAAAATAAAAATAACCTCTTGTGGGGGCACCTGGGTGGCTCAGTTGTTAAGCGTCTGTCTTCGGCTCAGGTCATGATCCCGGGGTCCTGGGATCGAGCCCCGCATCAGGCTCCCTGCTCAGCAGGAAGCCTGCTTCTCCCTCTCCCACTCCCCCTGCTTGTGTTCCCTCTCTCACTGTGTCTCTCTCTGTCAAAAAAAAAATAAAATCTTAAAAAAAAAACAACCCTCTTGTACTATGTCTAAATGGTCAAAACTTCTGCACTTGAGTCTTTACACAAGTGGTTCTCTAAGGATACCATTTGGTAGCTGCATTCCTCAATTCTTCTTTTGTGTTGGAGCTGGAAAAACTATGTGCAATGTGGATACCATAAAGAAGCAGGGAAAATAGCATCAGAATTTGTGAGACAGATGATTGGAAGGGATTTCCATGAAGTTTTACTAGATTGATATGCTGCAGGAGCTGGGAGGAACAGCTTTAGTAAACATCGAGGATACTGGTGTCTGACTCTAACTCAAAGGGATCTGCCCCAGAGAAATGAGTTCATCGAGTGATGAAGTCAGCATTGTAGCAGTTCCATGAAGAATTACAAAATATTCAAGACTATTAGTTTATAGCTACAATATAAGGCTGAACAAATTTTAAGTGTAATGGATATTGTACTCCTTAAAAGCATACTATAGAATTTCAAATATATTAGCAGTGGTCTTTAGGTTAATAAAATCTTGTTGCAATGATACAAGGAGACCCTCTTTATTTTCTATGCTAGCAAGTTCTATGACAGAGTCTCTTAGGGATTTTTTTTCTTTTTTCTTTTTTTCTGGTACGAGCTCAGCGATGCCTGTCATGTGCTTATGAAATTGCAGAATAGTTTTGAGTCAGAATGATGACAGTGTAAAAAGGCCCAAGTCAATACTAATTTGATGTAGGGTATGCATGATTTCTCACCAACTACCAAGGATTTGGTTTGGCTAATTGATTCAGTTTCGCATATTGTAATAACGTTATTTGTTGTAAGGCAAATATATCTGCTTTGCATATTTAGATTTGATAAAATTGGAGGATCCTAGAAAGTGGTTTCAGGATACTTTTCTTTTGACTTAGGGGAACTGTTTACACATGAAGAGAATGGTAGTTTTCATGAAGGACAAATGATTACTTTAGTTATATATACACACACACATTAGATCCTTGAGGCAAATAAAGTTTAAGTAAAATTATTATCTTGCAAACAATTGAATCCTTGAGATTCCTCCACATTTTTTTTTCTCTTCTTGATTTCTCTGATACTTTCTAAGGACTTCTAAATCACATTAATATTTCCTTTTATATACTGCAGAATTGCCATGCCTATAAGCAGTTGTTACTCTCTAATTATTTTGACTTTCTCTCCAGCTTTAAGGTTCTTTCTGGCATTAAGTTTGAGACTTAAGAAGAATCAATTAATTTTATGAGTTCCCTGTACTAGGACACTTAAGACCTAGCAATAACCATTACATAAATGCTGTTTATTAGGAAGGGAATTTGGAACTAAGAAGTACCAGTCCTGATAGAAAATATCAAGAAGCAAAATGAAAAAAGAAATGATAGATTGCTTAGGTAATATGTTTTCAGATTATTTTTCCATATTGCAACACAAGATTTCTTTTTTTACATTTTATTTAATTATTATTTTTAAAGATTTTATTTATTTATTTAACAGAGAGAGAGAGTAAAAACAGGGGGAGCAGGAGAGGGAGAAGCAGGCTCCTTGCTGAGCAGGGAGCCTGATGCGGGGCTCTATCCCAGGATCCTGGGATCACAACCTGAGCTGAAGGCAAACGTTTAACTGACTAAGCCACCCAGGCGCCCCAAGGTATCTTTTTTTTTTTAAGATTTATTTGAGGGGGAAGGGGCAGAGAGAGAGAGAGAGAGTGAGAGAGAGAGAATCTCTGGCAGACTTCCTGCTGAGTGCAGAGCTGGACACAGGGCTCAACCCCATGACCCCAAGATCACGACTTGAGCCGAAATCAAGAGTCGGATGCTTAAGCAACTGACCCACCCAGGTGCCCCACAACACAAGATATCTAATTCAAATCTATTTTTGACTAGGTTTAAAATTATTTCTGCTCCTATAAATTCACTCCATATATTTATAATGTAGATACTAGCCAGGCTTATTTTTTCTATAGTAATATAAAGTCAAGCTGTTTGGTGAAAATGACAGTTCATTTACTTGTTGAGATATAACCAATATGAGTATAATTGCTTTGAGGACATTTTGAGTATGAGAGGACACTTTGAGAATGCCTTAAAAGTACTCTTGTACTGACCAGCATAGGCTTGGTTGCAACAAATTCCAGTAACATAAAATGAAAACATACAATTGAATCATGACCAGTTGAAATTCATTTTTTTCCACTATGGCAGAATTTACTATGGTAAATAAAGATGAGGAAATACTCATTTTTAGTCTGCAATAATAAAATTTCACATTAGGAGGACTGCATATAAATGAGAGGCACTTTCTAGGAAGCAGGTTAAAACTCAACTTTAAAACAGTGTTCTAATAGGTATAAGTTAAGTCCAGAAATACCTAATTTGGAAAGCATTTGACTAGAGGTTGTGAAAGGTCAACAAAAGAAAAAAAAATCTAGGACAAATCTTGTCCTCACGTTCTCACTTGCAAATCCCAGTGAAGCCAATGGAAAGTTTATGGAAATATCTGAAAGGCACATTTGGCCTAGTTCAAAAGCTCTATTAAATTAGTATTTTAATACATTGTCCTAGTTAAGTCTTGTCTTTATGGTCCTTTTAACATTGCTTCACCCAGGGTTCATTCATAGCTTATTCAGAAATAACAGAAATGAGGAAATTTGACCTTTTATTCAATTTCGAAGATACTTTGACTCCCTAACCTCCCCCAGCCCAATCCTGAGAAAAGAATCTATGTGAAGAAATTCATGGATCCAAGGCAAGCTTTGTGGTTTTTAATGCCCATAAAGTAGGAAGTATCAACAAATATAAAATGTTTAATACTGATGCTTGACTTTGGAGAATTTAGTCCCTGAAACTAAACTGTATATATGGCTGACAATATCTGATGTTTTAAATATTGTTATAAATTTTACTTTATACTGTTGAGTCTATAAATGTCATTGTAGCTTTCACCTTGTGATACAAGGAGGAAGTCAGGTAACCTCTAACTCCCTGTGATCTGTATTTACAGAGCCTCTATTTTGGCCTGGTACTGCCTTAGTACACAGCAATGGACCTTGTCAATAGTACCAGATTTGGTTTCTGGGAATGTGGGAGCAAAGCATCATCAGTTCATGACATTTTGGAGTCAGTTATCAAAGATTTGACTTCCTCAAAGAGGTGGATTTTGATAAGCATCCACCATCAGCTTTTAGATCTATCTTTGAAGATAGGATCAAGGAGACTTCAGGGACACCTCTGCTAAGAGAAGAGGGAGCCAGGTGAGACAATCTCTGCTCAAAACCATGCCTTGTCTTGAAAGGAAAATTTGGACCATAAAGTATGGAGCCAGATGGACTGAGTTCATATCCCTGCTCTATCACTTACTACTTACTTACTATGACCTGGGTTACTTTGTTTAACCTCTCTGGGCCTCAGTGACCTCATCCCTAAAAAAATGGACACAAACTCAGGATTTTGTGAGAATTTAAGAGTTCAAATATCTAGAGCATTGTTTTTCTCACTTCGGCTCTCATTTTATACTGAGTACTCTCACTTAGATTTGTCACTTAGCCCAGCTCCCTACCTCCCCATTGAAATAATGTAAGGTGGCTTGGATGGGAGAAAGGATGTGTAGAGGCAGAAAGAGATGTGATAAGATAAAAACAAAGAGCTGCTTCAGTAAAAACTGTGAAGCTCCCCTGCCCCTGTTATATCTGGACAACTACCTGACATTGTTTCACAAAAAGAAGAGAGGACTTCTTTCCTCTATGCAACACGACCCTCGATGGGCCTCTCTGTATCACTAGGCAGTGCCCAAACAGCATCCAGCCATTCACAGCAGAAGAGTCAGGTGGACCCCGGGGACCTGCCAATAGGGGATAGTGGGGTTGGAGAAGAGGAAGGAAACCAGATGCCACACTGCAACGCTTTCTCTGGTTCACAGCCCTCTTGAGACACTTCCAGGAGCAGGGTCTCCAAAACATGGTCAAAACTGGGGGAAGGTTTTAAGAAGTTGCCAGAAATGTATCAAATCACCAAACGTTTCTTGCTTATGGGTTACGCACCAGGACTTGTGCTGGCAATTGGCGACACAAAGATAATGGTGACGTCCCTGACCGCAAGTTCCTGTCTGGATCATCCATGGGCCCAGATATTTTTAAGACCACGTGAGGCCTTCAGTTCAGGCCCTGACAGCTCGACAGCACAGGAGGGGACCCACGGTTGGGGACAGCTAGAAAAGATGACTGTAGGCATTAGCCCGGCAGATTTCAATAGAAATTTCAAATAGAGGGTGCCATCCAGGGCAAGAAAATGAACTTTTTGTTTAACATTTACACTCGCGCTTTTTAACTAAGATTCTCTGAAAATACTGACGGCACAAACGAAATGAAGTCCTGCTTTAAAACCCAACTGATCAATTAACGTATGGCTTAAGCATTGAACTACTCCTAACATCACCATTTCAGAAATGCTTTAATATGAATACAGACGAGAAACACAGCTCTTTCGCAAGAAGCGGGACTGCATTCTTTGGAGTCTATGAGTACGGTGAAGCGGGACATGAACAAAATTCCCAGAGAAAGGCCGAGAGGCCGCGCTTGGTGCGAACGCTGCACACGTGCCCGCCGGCCCCGCCTCCGCGCCCCGCCCCATCCATCCAGAGCGTACCGGGTCCGCCAACGCTCGCGAGAGCCCTCTTGGCTTCCACGTTTGCCACGTTCCAAAGGACCGAGACACACTGGAAAGTCGAAGGCGGCTCGCGCTCACAGGCGGCTGCGACGCGCCCAGAGCAGCCCCAAGTCTTCAGGGGGTGGGGAAGCAGGCAGGGTTCCGCCCCTTCACAGAAGCCGTTGTGATTGGCTCTACCCTCCGTCACTCAGCCTTCCGCGAGCGGGGAGGAGGCGGGGCTCGGGCGGGAAGGGGCGTGACCGGAGGGGAGGGGGCGGCCTGCGAGCCGCGCGCGCCCGCCAGGGGAGGCAGTCACAGGTTCGGCGCACGCGAGGCTTGGGCGCGCGCAGCCAGCACGCGGGCGAAAGTCCTGGGAGGCGCGGCGGGCGGTGCCGAGACACAGGCGCTGCTGCAGGAGCAGCGGCCCGCACCCGCCGCAGCGCCCGCCGCCGTCAGCGGACCCCGCGCCTCCGGTGTCCCGGCTCACCGAGGGAGCCCCCCACCCCTCGCCCGTTCCAGGAGTGCGCGCAATGGCCCCGCGCAAGAATGCCAAGGGCGGCGGCGGCAACAGCAGTAGCAGCAGCAGTAGCAGCGGCGGTGGCGGCAGCAGCGGCTCTGGCAGCGGCAGCCCGGGCTCGGGCACCAGCGGCGGCGGCAGCAGCCCCGGGGCCCGGAGAGGTCAGCGGCGTGCCGAGGCGGGGGTGTGGGGCCGGGGTCCGGGACCGGCCCGGGCGGCTGGCGCTGCGGTTCCATCTCCCCGGATCCCGCCGTGCATCTCCTTCATCCGCGTCGCTCCTCCTTTTGGCGCGGGGCGGAGGCCGCGGTCGGTGGGCCAGGCGGGCGGACCCAGGGGCCGGGCGGAGCTGGGTCCGCGGCCTTGGGGTGGTCGCGCCGGGGAGCCCCTTCCCGGCTGAGCCCTCACCTGCAGGGCGCAGCCGGGAGGGAGGTTATTGATCTATCCTTTCTTGGCTTTGCGTGGAAAGAAAGATGGGAGGGAGTAAGAGAACCAGTTTACCTTTGCCTTGCATATTTTGGGGAGTTTGGAAATGAGCCAAAGTCGGAGAAAATAAGTTCCTGCCAAACCAGTAGCTTTTAAGAGCAACTCAAAGGATAATATTCTGTGTGTGTGTGTGTGTTGGGGGTGTGTGCGGGGGGGCGGGAGTGATTTGAATGTTCTTGGAAATTATTTTAAATATTTTTGCTTTTGGTAGCTTTCTTAACATGCGTTGTAGTCGCCTTGAAAGTATCATAGAATATCATAGAATAGTGGGTGAACTTCTCTATTTTTTCACTGTCTTCTCTTTTTTAAAAAAACATGTTGGATATTCACCTTTTTCCTCCATGTGCTTACCCAGCAAAGAGAACAGTGCAGATGTTTTAAATCTGTTTCATCTCATATTTCAGTGGTTCTCAGTTTGTTTTATACCTCTTTTGACTCATTTAGGATATTGAAACTGCAGTACACGTGGTGAATGTGAGCTGTAATTTTTCCTTTTTGAAATGATCATTTTGAAATGATTTAGATTTTTTGTTTACTGAGGTCTACATGTAATCATTTATATATATATAAAGGAAATAAATTAGATAACTATAGTCATACTTCAAATAACTTTTTTTAATAAGCACTTATCACCATATGAAAGTATCTTATTTTCCTGTGTATTGTCTTCCTGTCTTACCCCCCTCCTTGTTCATTCCTATTGCCAACTCCTAGAATAGTCCTGGACTTAATAGGTGCTCAGTAAATATTTGATTATTGAGTGAATGAATTCATTTAAAGGGCAACGTAGTGTAATTAAACTCATTGCACAAATTTACATTTTAAGAGCTAATATTTGTATTGTAAATGAAAAAAGATACATACAATTTGAAGTTCAAAGAAAGCATATTAATTCACCTTTGACATAAGTAAAAGTTTGTGTACCTTTGTCGCCTGTCCCTGAATGCCCGTCAGTTGCTTAAACAGGCAGAAGAGTACATGAACGGTCTCCGGCAGCTTTGGCTACCCTTTTAAAAATTTCTAAATGGGAAGGTCCTAAACGCCAAGCAGGGAAAGCTGATGAACAAGACTGTTAATTGTTTTGTTAATGTTAACTGTTGTCAGAAGTTTTCTGTAGCTATTTACAAGTGAAGCACATCTTTGTTCCATTTTATTCTTTATACTCATGGGTAGAAGAGGCCTGATTGCATCTGAGGAAGTCACTGTATAAGGACTATTATTGGGTTCAAATTAGTACGGGGAAAGGGGAAATGTATATTGTGTTCCCACCACTACTGGTTCTTTAATAACTGAACCAGTTTTAACAGGCAGGTAATAAATTTAGGAAATGTTATGACCTGAATGTATTCTGACTTTCATATTTAGATGTTTTAGAGCTTCCCCTGTCCATATTTAAGGATCTGTAGCCTTTTAAGCATTATTCACTTTGATTGCATGATTGTCATTAAAAGACATGGTATGTAAAAAAAATAACTATGTTACAAAAGCAAAACACAAAACATTTTTAAAGAGTTGGTATTGGAGTCTTGCATGTTACATAATGAGTAGTTTTTTTCCGCAGCCATTTTTTATAGTAAATACTGAGTTCTGACTGTGTGCCACGTAGAATGCACTGGATGGAAACAGGGATTCTTTCAGTCTTAAACAGTTACACCACATTGTGAAAGTGTGATTCTATTTATATTGTTTGCTTATAGCAGGTTATACCTGGAAGATAAAGCCAACCTCCTTTTTGTGGCTATGTTTATTGAGTCTTTGAGGTATAGACATTGATTCCCAAACCATTATCATCTGCTAGGGAAATCATAGAAGCTGAAGAAATTTTAGCAGTGGTATTACCCTAGGGCCCATCCAGTTCCCTCCTCTAATTTTATGGATGAGGAAATTATTGCCCAGAAAAGTTGTATAGTTCATTGAAGGTTGTGTAGGTCTTGGAAACCCAACCAGTTAATGGAAGATCCAAGACTAGAACTCAAGTTTTCTATCACTCATTCATGATACCATAATACTTGAATTTTAGGTCCTCTAATTTGTAAGATTTTATGGGAATTTTAGAGTTGAAGTAGATGATCTCTTTCCTTCTGTAGATTATCTCTTCCTTTCTGGTTCTGTCTATGGCATACTACACCAAGTTATTTAATTAAAAAAGTATGCTTTTTTTATATCACCAATTAAATTTGACTAAAATTATGTTTGAAATAGTACATTTGAAAATCTCAGTTTGAGAAGAAGTACATGGGCTCAAATAGTGTTTTGAGATGTTTTGCATTGAGAGTCTGAAGTTGATGATGTCATTGGTCACATTAAACAATATTTATTGAATTTTTGTATAAAAGTATGGGGGGGGAAGGACTCAGTCCTTTGAAACATTCATTTTAGGGAACAAGTGATTATCTGGCTTTCTCTTTATTTTGGTGATCATTTTGTTGAAAAATGATGTTTAGAACTTAGGGGATTTATATACTGGCTATTTTAAAGCGAGTGCCGCTTTTCATTTAAGTCTTCAGCTTAAACTGAAAACCAATAAAATGTCTAGTTTCATACAGAACTCAGTTTTACCTCTTCAGTTTTACTCTTTAAAATATAAAAGAAACATGAGTAAATTGGACATCTTGCCTTTAACTTGCATATAAAAATTTCATTTGCATGGCCAGTTGGGGCCAGGGGAAACTTAGTTCAGATTTATTGATTGGAAAAATTTTGGTTAGGAAGGATCATGGTGGCCTCTTGGGCTTAGTTTGTAGTTTACAGACTCTGGTATGTGTAATGTTTTTGTTTAGCTTTTCCCTTTTGAGTATCATTAAGTCTTTCCCTGTAGCTTCTAACGTGCTACAGGGATGTAAACATCTGTCAAATAGTGTCAGGCTACTATGTTACCCTTTACCAGTAGGTGTCACTGTAGAATACTTTTTCCTTTTTCAGTTTGAAGTTTTGATTATATAATACCACCTAGTTTTTTTATTTAATCAGTTCTGCACATACTCAGAACTATTGATGGACAACTGCTTAAAAACTTGTAGGCATCGCTCTCAAGGTCTCTAACAGTAGATTTTGAAATTTACTAGTGAGAGTTTGTCCCTAGCAGCCTTATTTATTTAGCTTATCTTACTTAGAATTAAATGCATTCATTTTTTTTAAGATTTTATTTATTTATTTGATAGAGCCAGAGAGCACAAGCAGTGGTGGTTGGGGGTGGAGGGGGTGAATGGCAGAGGGAGAGGAAGAAGCTGGCTTCCGGCAGAGCAGGGAGCCCAATGCAGCTGGATCCGAGGCCCTGCCCCCCTTCCCCCCTCCCCCCTTCCCCCATCATGACCTGAGCTGAAGGCAGACACCCAACCCACTGAGCCACCCAGGTGCCCCTAGAATTAAACACATTCATATAGTATCTGTAGAACTTATGCATTCACAGATTCATCTGATGGATACTAATCATTTAGAAATTTGTTTTTTCTTTCTATTTTCAGTATTGCTTGGACTACTTGTAACGAACAGATACAATGCACTGCTGATTTTATTCTGGCTCCCTTGAATGCAGAAGCCTTGGTGAAATTCCCTTTCTTTATCCATAGGCTGTCAGTTAGGGCCAGTTGCTGAATCCTCTGTTAGTCATTCTAGGAAGAAAAGACAGGATGAAAGCTACAAGAACTGTGTGTGCTGTTTTGTGTTCAGATGAACAGCATTTTGTCCAGCCTGGCCAGATCATTTGAAACCAAGTACTAAAAAATGTTCTGAGGGAATTCTTGAACACATTTTAAAAAGACCAAACATATTAACCTGTAGGAAGTAAAAGGAAAGGTCTGTATTTTAGTCTTTAAAATCATGTGTGGCAGAGAGATTACTAGAAAAGGAAAAGTTCCTTTTCAGCTAATTAGCAACAAAGTAACTTTGATAAAGGCACATGTGAACTATCTACCTTATTTTTAGTCAGTACAGAAATTTAACCCCTGAGCTCTGCAGTCCCTGCCCCCCCCTCCCCCGCCCCAAGAAAGGAATGTACTTCAGGAGTCTGTTGACCTGGATTCATATCCATTTAAAAACTGTGTAGCAAGTCTCTCCGAATCTCTTATCCCGATCTCTCCAAATGGAAGAAGTCTTCTCTCATTTCAGGGTTGTGATAGCCCTCAAACCAATTTTCTGTGCCTTTGTAAGGTTTACCTCAGATATATTCGTTAAAGTTTCTCTAATGGTAAGGGTGAGTACAAAACTTCGGAGGACATAAGGGTGCAGAGCTAAGCAGGTCATTGCATGCTCGACATTTTTTTTATGATTTCGAAACAAATCCTTCTCGGTTACATTGTGTTAGCATATGTGCTGTAAGGGAAACGGCTGCCGCAGCAGTTGTGGTTCTGCTGCGGCTTTGAGGACCACTTGCATTTTTGTCCACCTCGGAAGGTGAAGGTGCACCATTTGTAGATCTGTTACATTATTTTATTTTACTAGAGCTCAGATACATTTTAGTCTCTTGATGCTGTTTTTAGTATCATGAAAATAGGCAACTTTGTGTCTTGGATACTTGCATCTCCTAAGTAGTTCAACTTCATTCTGTACCAAGATACAAAAACAATTTTTTTTAGAAGATTTTATTTATTTGACAGAGAGGGTGAGTGAGCACAAGCAGGGGGGAGCGGCAGGCAGAGGGAGAAGCAGGCTCCCCGCCGAGCAGGGAGCCCGACGCGGGGCTCGATCCCAGGACCCTGGGATCATGACCTGAGTCCAAGGCAGACGCTTAACCGACTGAACCACCCAGGCGCCCCTACAAAAATTTTTAAAAAAATTAACTCCCCTTTAGTAAGACCTGGAGGTACAGAGAACCCATCTACAATTTAGCCAGTCTCTGGGGAAAGCATCAGCCACCTGTTGGGAGATGTGGAGGTGCTTGGGTTAGCTCATCTGTTTCGGTATCTGCTGCCCCAGGAGCCACCCAGCACTGCACGCACGGGGGTGCGTCTGTCTGGGTGGATGCATGTCTGGTTCCGTTCCGCAGTTCTGGTGATTTCTGCTAGAAGACTAGATGTTCGTTTCTTTCTTTTCTGTATGCCAACTGTAGGGGTATAATTCTGGAGTCCTGTGCTTTAACCTTTTCTCTTTCTTCTGGTGGTGTGCGGAGCCAAGATGGTGTTTTCTTGTCATTCATTATTTATTCTTAAAAAATGTTATTCTCCTGAAATGGGCGAGCTTCAGGCATTTGGTCTGCATTTGATACTTGTTTTTCAGGGATGTGTCTTAGTTACCTTTGGCCGATGTGGTTATCTTTTAATGGCAAATCACTGAATGCAGTTTGGTTCTGATCAGATTGATGACCCTTGAGGACAAATTTGCTATAGATAACCTATTAGACTCAAAGGAAAATCTGAACTTACTTCATGAATAAGTCTTTAAAAAAACAATAGTTACATAAGGACTTTTGAAGGGTTTGGGCTGTTTTTTTAAGGCCCATTGTGAGATCCAGGTGGCTTGTCTAGTCATTCTGGCTGTAGTGTAACTGTCATCATCTGCCATAGTTGTTCTCTGTGCTCTAGAGCAGATAGGGTTAGTGAATTAAATGGGGCCGGGCTGGTGGTGGAGGGGTGTCCCGTTATAGCCGAGTGGAAAGCCCTCTTGCAGGGCTTGGAGAAATGCCAGCACTTCTCTCCCACATACGTGCCTGCACATTTAACCCAGTGACTCATTCTGTATGGAAGCCAGCAAGCATCAGTCTTCGTTTTAAAGTGAAAGAATATTGTTTGATAAAATAATTTGATTCCATAACCAGTAGGGCGTAGACTCAGTGCTGTTTTGATGTTGTACTGTCTCTAACTTCTGTTTCATGTTTATCTTATCGCTAATAGACACAGTTCCCTCCCCTCCTTCCCATTTTTCACCCTGTTTTAAATTTCACATTTCCTGAAAAGATATACTGGAAAGCCCTTTGGTCTTAACGTGCACATGTACATTTTATTTAGGAGCAGTTAACTTTTTTTTTCTTACATGAAAATAAAAATCTGTGTTGTAAATGTGTGTCGAAAGACTATCTAGCGTTTAACTTTTCCATTCTTTGAATCAGGTTGATTTGAACGATTGTCCCTGTCTGAGATTTAGAAATCAATTCATGCTTTTTTGTCGGTGAGCCATCTCTCTAACTTCTGCAACACACAGATTTCTATGTACTGTTCTTTAAAACTCTATCTCTTTGAAATATTGGATCTTTAAGACAGATCCACTGACCAGGTGAAGAAATAAAATGTTGCCAAATTCTTGGTTTCTCCTCTCCTGTGCTATCCCTTCCCAGCCACTCTTACACATTTTGTGATAATTATTCTCCTGCATTTCTTTATAATGTATAATGTATAGACACCCAAGTAATATATATTATATAATGTCACGTTGCACATTATATAACTAGGTGTCCATTTGTGTAAACATAACTATTGTCAAAAGCTGTATGGATGAAAACTGCTTAGGAAGTATATCTATATCTCTTTGTGTAGCACACGTGAAAAGCTTTGTGACCAGGCTTATATTTGGCAGACCAGCTTGCCACCATTTGTTTGGGATTCTACCAGCTCTGGCTCTTTGTTTTCACATAGCCCCTCCCTGTATGAATGTACCACTTTTTTGGTTAGCTATGCTGCTGGCGAAGACCACTTGGCTTGTTGAGTTTTCTTCTTTCAGACACTGCTGCTCTGAACACTTGTGGCTGCCCATCCCCTTGTGTGCATTCTGAAGAGTTTTTCCAGTTTGGAATTGGTGGTCATAAAAATACATCTATTGGGACGCCTGGGTGGCTCAGCCGGTTAACGTCTGCCTTCGGCTCAGGGCGTGATCGTAAGGTCCCGGGATCGAGTCCCTCATCGGGCTCCCTGCTGAGCGGGGAGTCTGCTTCTCCCTCTGCCTGCCGCCCCCTGTGCTTGTGCTCTCTTGCTCTTTCTCTCTCTCTCTGATTAAAAAAAAAAAAAGAATGCATCTATTAAACTTAACTTGCTCCTGCCATCTACGTGGTCGTATTAGGTTTACGCTCCCACTCACGCAGGATACAGCTCCTTTTTGCTGTAACCACATTACCAACATTTGGTAAGGCTTGATATTTGCAAGTTTAGTGGGTGTGATATCGTTATCTTGTGGTTTCAACTTGCATTTACTTGCCTATTACTCCTGAGAATAGCCATTTGTGTTTCTTTTTCTGTGAATTGCCTGTTCATTGAGCGTGTCTGTTTTTCTGGTGTGTGGTAGTTGTTGTTTTTTTTTATTTTTCGTTTTGATTTGTAGAATTTCTTTTCTATATCCTGAACCTTTTGATTATTTGTAAGGTAAAGGGCTTCTCCCAATACGATTATTTGCCTTGTCATTTTCTATACCATATTTAGTTGAACAGAATTTTAAGATTTTAACGTCTTAATCTTATAATTTTTACTTTATGGTTTGTACCTTTGTGCTTTAAGACATCCTTTCCAAAACAGAGATCATAAAACATTCTCTTATTTCTTCTAAAATATCTTAAATTTTGTCTTTTCACATGTAGATCTCTAAACTACCAAGTGTAGGTTTTATTGTATATATTGTGAGGTAGAGGTCTAATTCAATATTTTTAAAAAACGGATGATGAAAATTTCCTGTACCATCAGTCGAAGTGTCTTCTTTCTACGCTAATCTGTGGTATCATGTATTGTATATAAATCTGTGTGGCTCTGTTTTATTCCAAGCATGTAGGAGCAGTACCTCACTGAGTCACTCTATAGAATATCTGATCAGGCCAAGTCCTCTGCCTTGTCTCTTTACCATTGTCCTTGCTGTTTTTGAACCTTTCCTTCTGCGTGACTGTACCGTTTAGCATGAGCTTATCAAGTAAGTTTCATGAGAAGTGTTTCAGGATTTTGACTGGAATTGTATTGAATTTATAGCATAATTTGGGACAAATATACAGTTATAAAGCCAGGTCTTCCTATATGTGAACATAGTATAATTTCCTATTTATTTAAGTCTTATCATTAATTTTCATAATTTTACCCAAAAGTTATACACATCTTTTATTACATTTAGCCTGGGTACTTCATGTATTTTTATTTTTAAACTAATACTTTATTATGAAAAATTTAGAATATGCACCCAAGTTAAAAGAATTGTATAGTGACCCTACCACCTAGATTTTACAGTGGTTAACATTTAATATATTTGCTTTATATCATATCAATCAATCTGTTTTTTATGCATTTCAGAGTAAGTCGTAGACATCAGTGTACCTGACTCCTAAACATTTACGTATGTCTGACATTAACTAGAGCTCAACATTTGTTTATGGTTTTCACCCCCTGAGGTAATGTTTGCATACAGTGAATTGCACAAATCTTAGTGTATTATTCTCAAGTGGTCTTTATAAATGTTTACATCTGTGTAACCCAAGCAACCTGTTAAGATAGAGAATATGTCTGTCACCTCAGAAAACTCCAGTCTCTTCCTTGCCACCACCTCTGCCTTCAGAGGCAATCATTGTACTAAATTTTTTCACCATAGATTGGTATTGTCTGTTTTGGAACTTTATTTTGTAAGTACTTTTTAAGTCTTCTTTGAGTCAGCATATTTTTGAGGTTCATCCATGTTGCGTGTATGAGTATCTTGTTGCGTTTGTTGCCAAGTGGTCCGTTGTGTGACCAGAGCACAGTATGTTTTTCTGGTCATTTACTGATGGACACTTGGGCTATTCCTAGTTTGGAATGTTACGAAGAATATTCTGTGAATATTGTAATATTGGAGATTTCTTTTTTTTATTGGATGTATGTCTTCATTTCTCTGAGTAAATACCTAGGAGAGGAATTACTGGGTTATAAGGTAGGTGTTTGTTTAGTTTTATAAAAGAACTGCCAAATTATTTCCCAGAGTGGTTGTACAATATATTTTACACTCCCACCAACAGTATGTGGGAATTCTAGTTGTTCTACATCTGTGCCAGCATTTGGTGTTGTCAGTCTTCTTAATTTTAGCCATTCTGGTGGGTGTCTGTGGCTTCTCATTGTAGGTTAAAATTACATTTCCCTGATGACTAGTGATGTCATGGAGTTTTTCTTGTGCTTATTGGTCATATACATTATCTTCTTTTGCAAAGTTTCTGTTTACCTCTTTTGACTATTTTTTATTGCCTTTTTTTTTTTTTTTGGTCTTTTTGTTACTGAGTTGTAGCTTTAATATATCCCAGATAGAAGTTCTTTTCAGATATATGTATTGCAAATAATTTCTTCCAGTCTATAGCTTACCTTGTTCTTAATAGTATCTTTTGAAGAGCAAATATTTTTATGTTGGTGTTTACTTCATTTTTTAATGGTTTTTGCTTTCTTTATCTTGTCTAAGAAACTTTGCCTATTTTCTTTTTTTTTCCTATTTTCAAGTTACAAAGCTATCCTTTTATACATTCTTTTAGAAGTTTTGGAATTTTTTTTTGAGAGAGAGAGAGCACGCACACAAGTGGGAGTATGGTGCAGAGGGAGGGAGAAAATTTTAAGCAGCTTCCAGGCCAAGCCTGGAGCCCTACACAGGGCTCCATCTCACGACCCTGAGATCATGACCTGGGCCAAAATCAAGAGTCAGACATTTAACCAACTGAGCCACCCAGGCCCCCCTAAATCTTAAATATCTTTAAATTCTAGTTATTTTGGGGCACCTGGGTGGCTCAGTCAGTTAAGCATCTGCTTTTGGCTCAGGTCATGTTCTCAGGGGTCCTGGGATCGAGCCCCACATTGGGCTCCCTACTCAGCGGGGAGTCTGCTTCTCCCTCTCCCTCTGCCCCTTTCCCCTGCTCATTCTCCTTCTCTCTCTCTCTCTCTCTCAAATAAAAAAAAAGAAATTATAAGTTATTTTTGAGACAGAATTTTTTCTGAGTTTATTAAAGTGAAAGTCTTTATAAAATAGACTGGATATTCTAATACCTGTGAGAAGGTAAACCATTGGATCCTGGTACTTTGGTCAGGTTGACTTGGTATGGAGCCCATTTTCCTGCTTAAACGGTAATGACTAGCACTGGATACATTACTTTTTTCAAAACTGAACTGTCTTTGTGAGTAGAACATAATGCTTGTTTTCTGGAACTTTCAGGTTTATTTGATGATCTTATGGGTTTTAACTACTCAGTCTCTTTAGTTGTAACCAGTAAGTACACCTGGAGGTCTAGGGTACCAGACACAGATCTCAGATAACGGTTACTGAAGGGCTCTGTGTCTCATGAAGGTACTAGTAGATTTATGTGCTGAACATTGATGTGCCCTGTATTTCTTTTTCCATTTTGTTCTGTAAAACTATAAAGCTAGGACATCTTTCAGGTGAAGTTCATGTATGCGAAGGTGCAAAGCTCATAAAGCAACTTGTATTTTTTTTTTCTTTTTGAAGTGGTACAGTATTTTTGCTAATAAGTCCCCAGCTACCTTTTCAAAATTCTCTTGTGATTAATGAGACATTTAAGATGATTGAATAAGGATAGAGTAAGGTTGAGTAAGATTGAGTAAGATGAAGAACTGTTCAGTAGCTCAGGTAAGTACTGATTTGGAATAAATTACATGTATTTGAGACCTTCCTCCTTAGCTGGCCCCTCAACAATGTCTTGCAGTCCACTGTGTGTTCTTAGTTGACGTTTACCCATGTTTTCAGTACTAGCTATTTAAATCTTCAATTCCTTGAGCTCGATGCCTTACTACTTCCCATTGCATTTTGACAGATGACTTCCTCCCATTGTGTGGAGAAATCAGGGACATCCTTCAAGAGTTTCTCATCTTGGGGGCATCTGGGTGGCTCAGTCAGTTAAGCGGCCAACTCTTGATTTTTAGCTCAGGTCCTGATCTCAGGGTCCTGGGGTTGAGCCCCAAGTCCGGCTCTGCCTTCAGCGGGGTATTTGCTTGAGGATTCTCTCTCTCCCTCTCTCCTTCCCCCCGCCCCACTCTTTCTGTCTAAATAAACTGACAGGAGGCTGATTTAGGGACCCCCCCACACCTGGAGTGGGGAAACAGGGGTCTGGGACCTGGGATGGTTGCAAAAGCCAGTACAGTTGAGAATCTTAACAAGATATTGCCCTAATTTGCGTGTGAGAGAAAGCAAGAACTGAGCTCATGAAGTACATCTTTAATGTGTAGTTCAGTACAGCCCCTTTTCTTTCTTTAGACTGAGGCGGAGGCCCGGTAGGGTGGAGGGTGAGCAGAGAGGAGCCAGTACCACAGATAGAAAGAATTTAGAATCTTGGCAGACGCAGCTGTTGGAGACCTCTGGGCCCCCACCTACCTAAGGGAACAACGAAGACTAAGACAGGAGCCTGGGCCTCCCAAGGGAACCCTCACTGGTGTGTCCATACCATGTTCTCACAGACCTGAGCCATCACTTACCTACCCCGGACAACTCTCCTTCTCTACCCCTTCCCATAGCCTAGTCCCCTTTCTTTAGTTTTTCTCATTTAATGAAAAACAAAACAAAACACAAAACCTCCTTCTACTCTGCCTCCTCTACCCAGCCAGATAGCATAAATGAGTAATATGGGCTCCTTTTCTTCTTTCCTTCCCTTCAAGTCTTTCTGGTCAGAGTCAACAGAGACTACATTAACCCCAGCTCTACTGGGCTCTTCTACCTTTTCTTTATCTGCTCCGTGAACGGTAGTCTTCCCCAGGATTCTTTGCTGGGCCCTGTTCTAATCCCATGCTACACACTCTCCATAGCTTTAACTACTGTCTATTGATGGCTTCCAATGCTTGGTGCTCCTGAGCTATAAACTTAACTGGTAACAATAATGGTAGAGGATAAACCTAGCTGCCACTTAGCAAGTGCTCACTATATGTCAGACATTGTGTGCTTCTTTAGCTTAGCATTTAATTCTCATAGTAATTCTCTTCCTCCTCTTTTTGTAGGTGAAGAAATGGAAGCTTGGATTAATTTATCAAAGATCATGGAGCTAGTAACAGTGGGAACTGGAGTTGGGATCCCAATTCTGACTCTAGAGCTCCTTCACTTGAACATTTTAGGTCCTTTAGTTGTTGCTTAGATTACTCCTAACTGGCCCTGTTTCATCCCTCTGTCATAGCCATCTTTATAAAGTGGAGATTAGGTCATGCCCCTTCTTTATTTGAAAACCTTGAGTGGTTCCTCAAGGACTCAAGATACTGTTCCTCAAGGACTCAAGATACTGTAGCATGATCTAGGGAGCACTTCATGATCTTGCCCGTCTTACCCTCTCCAGCCATCCTCTGCTTCTCTCTCTATGTTTATACTGATTAAGCCGTATTCAGTCACTTTCTGTAGTCTCCGAATGTACACATGCAGTTTCTTCTAGGACAGCTCCTCGCTTTGCCTTTCCCTGCGTGATTCCTAAATAGCCTTCACAATTTAGCTCCTTCATTAGTCCTTCCTGTTCTCTCTTCGGTGTCTTCCCATACCCTGGGCTTCGTAACCCCCACACCCCAAGCACGGGGTTCTGTAGCACTCTCCACATACCACTGTTTTAGTGTCTTCATTCATTTATTGGTTCCTTCAGCAGATGAAAGTGTTATCAGGTATCGGACAACAAAATATCAGACTGGACTGGACCTGAATACTGGCTCTGCTACTCAGTAGCAACCAACTCTTGGTTGCCCTTCAATAAAGTCATCAAACCTCTCTTAGCATCTTTAACTTTTCTCCATCTTTAAAATAAGGATAGCAGTACTTGCATCATAGTTACAAAGATTGACTACAAAGTGTCACATAGTAAGCATTTCATTAATACACTTATTAAATGTGGTGATGGTGATATTCCCGTGAACAAAACAGACATTTTGTTTTGGACTGCAATGATCTGTGGTCTTCCATTCTTGCTTGATTGTAAGGGCGGCATCTGTGTTAGGAACAGATACCAGACTCAGACTTCCATAAACAATTAGGAATTTTCTTCCTTTAAAAAGATGTGATACGATGATTCCAGACGTGGTATGATCAGTGGCTCGAGATGTCTTCAGGGCCTCGTGTTCCTTCTGCTTCTCTGCTCTTAGCATAGGTGTCACCTTGAGGCTGGTTCCTCTCCTGGAGCCAAGATGGTAGCCAGAGGCAATTGGGATTGCATGCTTCCTTGTTCATGTTCAGTGGAAGAAAAGGGGCTGCTTTTTCTCATTTGCTCAGAGTAAGAGTCCTTGCTGCTTATTGGTTTCGACTGGCTTAGGCCTGCCTGTCTCACCCGTCACTGGCTGTGGGGGGATTAACATGATCGTTTTCGATCAGGGCTCAGCATTGCCAGTCCTATAATCCCCCTTGCAACTGCTCGGCTCTGCTCCCGTAGCCTGAAGCATCCACAGACAGCAGTGTAAGCAGACAGATACAACCGGGTTCCAGTAATGCTTTATTTATGGATGCGGACGTTTGAGTTTCATACCATTGTCTCCCGTTAATGAGTTTCTGTCTTTGATTTCTTTTCACTTGATCTAAAAGGTGAACACCTTCATAAGCTCATGGTCCATACAGAAGTGGGAGGTAGGCTGTAATTTGTGCCCCACCTGATTCAGAGTAAGTGCTAGGGTTGAAAGAGTTACTTTCAATGTTTATATAGCAAACACCATGTTTTATTTTCTTTTTGTCTCTAGTGCTTAAATGATTGTCAGATATAGTAGATACTCAGTAAATATTGGAATGAATGAACACAGGTAAAAGCCTTCCTTCCTTCCAGTAGATCAAAAGCGCACTGAGGATAGAGGCTGTGTTTTTGTGTATTCTACACTGCTTTGAATGTCATAAGTGCTCAGATATTATGCGTTACATGGGTGGATTTTTTTTTCCAGGTTGATGTTATGGGCAAGAAAGCAGATAAAAAAATTCTTATCGACGTTGTAAGTGTTGGAACTGAAGAAACAAACAGCAGAATTATTGGGCTGTGCGTACTTTTTTGATGTGGAGAATCATTTAAATAGAGGTCATGTCCTTTAATAGGCACCAGGCTCATAGTTTCTACACAGTAGTAGCTATATCCATGGAAGCCATTTTCATCTCTCATGTTCTTCTTGGCAGTTAGTACATTCTGGCGGGGACGAAGGTTAGACAGAAGCAGCCATTTTATTTGTTCTGTATTTTGTGAAATTGGAAAAGCTCTGTCTACTTTGTAAGATACTGATTTTCCCATTATTTTTAAGTATGACTCAAAGATAGGCCAGAATTATTTATGTGAACAATGAAATTCTACTAAATTTTTGTTTCCTTTTTGTTTTTGGCTTTTAAAATTCCTTTGTAAGAATTATGAATATTTCCTCCTTGACTTAAGATAAGGTTTTGTCAGTTTTGAGGTGCCTGGGTGGCTCAGTCGGTTAAGCATCTGACTCTTGGTTTCAGTTCAGGTTGTGATGTCAGGGTCCTGGGATCAAGCCCAGTGTAGGGCTCCGCACTCAGTATGGAGTCTGCTTTAGATTCTCTCTTCCTCTCCCTCTGCCCCTTCTGCTTATGCCATCTCTCTCTGAAATAAATAAATAAAATCTTTAAAAAAGATAAGCTTCGTCAGTTTTTTAAAAAGATTTTATTTATTTATTTGAGAGAGAGGGTGTGTGTGCACTAGCATGGGGAGGGGCAGAGGGAGAAGCGGACTCCTTGCTGAATAGGGAGCCTAACACACTGCCTGACCCCAGGACCCCGGAATCACGACCTGAGCTGAAGGCAGACGCCCAGCTGACTGAGCTATGGAGGTGCCCCAAGGTTTTGTCAGTTTTGATTAAAAATTAAAAAACTGTGAAATGAACAATGCTAACATTTGTAAAGAAGATTTTGGAACAGATTGTACCTTACAATGTTGTATCTTTAAAATTCAAGATTATGATTATTCCCAAGGGGTTATTTTTATCCACATGGGATGTGTACCCTAATATAGTACTTAGCAAAGTGAATTTTTGTTTTATTTTCATTTGATTTTCTCCTCCACTGGGGCTCTAAGCTAAGTGGCCTCTCTTCTTCATTGCTGCAGCATAGGGTAGGGTTTGCATATTTGTTGAATGAATGCCTATTCAGATGCATGGAGAAAACTGTGGAAGCCTTTTAAAATTTACCATCCTGTGATTTTTATTACTTTGTGCTTTAAAATTGGTATTAGCTTATACAGCTGAAAGTGCCTTGTTTTGCTGAATTATGTTGACCAGAAATGTTCCATTTAAGGGCAGTACTTTTATCCAGGATGGCATTAAAATATTCACCCGCTGCCACAGGAGAGGCCCCCCGATCAGAAGCCCAGCTCCTGTAAAGCGTGTTTGTGCTTTCTGCCTAGACGTCAGTTTCTCTATAGCTCGCACAGAGCGTTGCCAGGCAGATCTTCTCAGCGTCATACTCCTGTGGGCCGTCAGCAGCAGACGGGGTTGTTCTGGAATATCGCCGGGAGACAAGTATTTGAACAGTGTTGGCTGCAGTGCTGCCTGAGCTCAGGGCAGTGGGGTGCTTGGGGACTTTTTTTCTGGGTGACCTCAGTCGCGGGAAGGGGGGTGCATTTGGTGAAGCTGGAGCTCAGGAAGTGGTTGTGGAGGGAGTTTAGAGCAAAACGAGTCAGCGAGAGGAGAGTCACATGACATCTCTGAACATGTGATGAGATGACATTGACCGTCGCTTTGGTTTTGAACTGGCGTGGGATCAGGAAGGAATGGATAGACTTGGAGTGTGGGGCAGGGCAGCCAAATGATGAAGCTGATGGGGTTCTGGCTGTACCTGCCCTGGCCGTTCTCTCTCTCTCCCTCTCTTCATCCAGAACCAGCCTGTCCACCTCCACTGTGTGGTTTGGTTTTTGGTTTTTAAAATGCTCATGAATGTTACATTTGCTTTTTACCATTTAGATGGGACAAAAAGTAATTTATATTTTTAGATTTTTGTGGGAATCCCATGTAAATTGTCCAGTGAAGTTAATGAGGGCTTCCTGTGTTCCAGGCCCCATGCCCAATGGGGAGAGAATACAGCAGTACAGTCTACCACCAAACCTCTAGGAATGTCGCTGTCCTTTGGGCTGCTAAGCAGTAAGTATTTGTTGAATGAATGATCAAGGAGGAGGCAAAGGAAGACTAAAATGAGAATGGTCTGAGGCTTTTTAAGACTCAAAACTACAACTCCAGCTAAAGTTTTCTGGGTAGTCAACTTTTGGGGAATCATGAAAATTGGAAGAAATGGCAAAGGCACCCAAAAGAAAAATGGCCCATTCCATTAAAGAAAGGTAGATTCAGGGCAACTAAACGGATGTCTCATGACAACCCTAGGCAAATTCTCAGATAAAAATTATTTTTAAGTGCATAGAAAAGAAAGCCATGAAGGCTAGGAGATACTACAGGTCTACTAATTGCAACTTATTTAAAAAGAAAACAAAAACTCATTGTGCATTTTGATATGGTTTCTAGACTAAGTGGTCAGGACACAATCTTGATATTTTTCCTGACTTCACCAAGATATTTAACACCATCTCTGAAAATCTCCCTGTGCCCAAGATGGCAAAACGTGGGTCACATGATACGGTTTGAATCACAGCCGGACTGTGGAACAGTACCCACTCGAGTGCTGATTTAATGGGCTGATGTCAGCTTGGAGGGAGCCCTGCCCACTTAATGCTGAGTAAATTCGTGGGTGGCACAGAGCTCTGAGGGGACGCCAGTGCTGGGAGGAGGGAAGGACACTGCAAAAGAATGGCCTGGCTGGGAAGATGGACTTTAACAGAGTGCACGCGCTTTTGCAAACTGAGCTCACCTTTGAGGACAAGCTGGGAGAGACTTGAAGTAGTAGGTGGGTTTTGTTTGTTTGTTTGTTTTTGTTTTTGCTTTTTTAAGGCCTAGTATTTTATTTGGGTTTGGTTGTTTTAATTGCTTTTAGTCTCAGAGGGAGTTGGCCTGCATGATATGACTGACAAAGAATCCCCTTCAGTGTTTGTGTGTTTAGCGACCAGAGTGAGGGAGGTGAAAATCCCATGGTGTGGGGTGGGCCGCATCTGGATTTGTGGCTTCCCATGTGGGGGCTGCTGTTGGGGAGCCAGTCATGGCGACTGCTTAGAAGAAGAGGAGCTTTCGGTGAGACCCTTGGTGGAGGGGGTGTTGACCATAGTAGGAAGGAAGGTGTGAAAACGCTGGGGGTGGCTGGTCTGGACTGCAGGGTCCCCCTGGGGGACATCTCCATTTCCAAGGGTTTGAGCAGCTGCTGGGTGGCAGAGGAGTTAGGTTTATTCTCTCAGGTGCATTTGAGGCAAAAGTCCAGGCATCTGGTGGAAAATGTCCAACAAGCAGATGGAGGTTTGTGAGCAGAACTTGCATGTAGGAGACATCAAGTAGAGACAGCTTGCTCTTGGGTTTTTAGTAAGTTTGAGACCAGTGGCTGAAATGGTGTCCTTTTCATTATCACTTCGTTTAGGACTTGATCCTTGACTCCTTATTCTTCTTTGTTAAAACCAGTTTAATTTTGTCTTTATTTTTATATTTTTCTGTTTTGAAACTTTTAAACCTATGTAACATCAAAAACTTCATACATTGAAAGACTTGTATACTGTTTCCTAGGATTTACCAATTGTTAGCACTTGGCCATATTTGCGCTGTGTGTGTGTGTGTGTGTGTGTGTGTGTGTGTGTGTGTATTTATCTGTCCTCCTTTTTCTCTCTCATTTTTTGGAACCTTTGAAAGTAAGCTATATTCATCATAGCAATTTAACTCACTTAACTACTTCCCTGTGTATCTCCTAAATACAAGGACATTCTCCTGCATAACCACAATAGAGTTCTCAAACCCAAGAAATTAAACACACTCCATATTCACATTTTTCTAGTAGTCTCCAGAAGCATCTTTAAAACTTGAAAAAAAAATTTTTAATTGTTTACTTATCCAGAATCCAGTCATAAGTTAACCTTGGAGCTCTTGATATTTCAGATTCCTAGCCCTAACCCTCTGGAGCATCTGATTCTTTAGGACTAGAATAGGCCTGGAAGTCTGTATTTTCCTAATTTTTTCATATGAAAACATTCAGACCTTCAAGACAATTACAAGAAAAGTTCATTTAGATTCACCAGTTGTTAATATTTTGATGCCCTTTCATTCTCTATGCATCTCTCTAGATACATACAAACACACCATTTTTTGTATTTATTCATTTTGCTGCTAAACCATTTGAAAGTTAAATCATAATACTTTACCCCATAATACTTTAAGTCATAATAACATCCTTCAGCTTTTTTCCTAAGGACAAGGATATGCTCCAACATAATCACAATGTAACTATCACGCTTGGGAAATTTAACACCACTTTAGTACTGTTACCTAACCTAAAGTCCATATTCAGATTTTCCTAATTTATTCCAATAATGACTTTAAACTGACCTCCAGCCCAGTTTTGAATTCTTGATGTCTATTTTACAGGAAGATTTTTTTTAATTAAATTATATTTTCCCCTGGAAAGGCTCATAGGTAAACTGTATGCCTTCTCTCTAAAATGTGTGCTTTTTGTGATTTTCTAATGATTTTACCAGGTGTACAGGATGCAAATTACAGCAAAGAGAAACTTTTTGATTTCTTCAGTGGTCTGGTAATTAAATTTGTGGGTCATGGAAAGTTGGGGGGACACATAGAAATAAGTACACAAGTAAATGAGTTTTTGAAAGAAGTCAAGGGGCTCAAGTGTTGGCGGGGCTGTTGGGTGTCAGAGGAATTAGATTTAATCTATCCAGTTGAACTTGAGGGGAAAAGAACTGGCTTAGAAATTTTTTTGTGACTCATCATAGCTAATGAAAATACTCCTTAAAATTATCAAAATTTCTCTTGCTTTTGCTCACCGTGATACCTACCCCTAAAGGACATTCAGTTGATGTCATGTCTTTGACCTGGCCTTTGATTTTCTGACCTTCCTCCTCGTTGGCACAGTGTTTGAGCTAGGGACAGAGCTTCTATCGGTGACTGTCTCAGGTCCAAGTGCTGGAACAGATGTCACGTTTCAGAATGTGAAGCATGGAACCCTGTTAAGGATTAAGTTAGATTTCCCAGTTTGGTAATATGTAAAAAAACCAAAATTTTGATAGCATCAAAATTAAAAACTTTTACCAATCAAAAGATGCTTTAAGAAAATGAATAGGAAAGTCACAGCCTGGCAGAAAATTTTGTAACCCATAGATCTATTAAAGGACGGGTGTCTAGGAAATACAAGGAACTCCTACAATTCAGTGTAAAAAGGCAATGTAAAAAGTAGGCAAAAGATTTGAACAGACAGTTCCCAAGAGAAGAAAAATGGCCGATAAGCACATCGAGGAAGTGCTCAAACGTTGGTCCTCAGGAGAATGCAGATTAAACCACAGTGAGGTACAATGGCCTACTCACCAGAATGGCCAATAGTAAAGAGACTGACAACACCAAATGTTTTGGCAAGATCGTAGAACAAAAGAACTCTCATACATTCTCAGTGCCACTTTGGGGAAAGATCTGGCATAATACTGAATGTACATGTGGCCTTTGATCCTGCAATTCCTATTGATTTAACCCAACAGAAATGCAGGCATGTATTTTTAATATGTAAGCAATAGTCTTATATAGGAATATTCCTAATGGCTTTGTTGGTAGTAGTCCAAAATGGGAAATAGTCCAGGTTTCTACCAATAACAGAAAGGCCACACTGATATACTCTGATATATTTGTAAAATGGAATACTACCCAGCAACAGAAGAGAATGAACTGCTACTACATAGAACGTACTTGGCTCCCAGGAACATAAAGCTAAGGGAGGGAAGCCTTACACAAGCAAGCACATATGGTGCCGTGCCATTTTAAGAAATTTCAAGAATTTTTTCATCTACAGTGGAAAAAAAAAAGGAAAACAAAGGGGCTGCCTCTAGGGTTGGGGTTGGGGTGGAAGGTGACTGGAAAGGGCTATGAGAGAACGTAGGAGTGGTGATAATGTTCTATGTTTTGACAGGGATTTGGGTTACACAGTGTGTATTTTTGTGAAAACTCAGAATGTATGCTTAAAATTAGAGCATTTCATTTCATGTAAATTTCACATTAAAAATGACAAAGAAATATTAAACTGTAGTTTATGGTACAGAAACTGAAGTACTTAGGGGAAGTGAACCAATGTCTACAGTTTATTCTGAGACATATACATATAAAATAGACGAGTTGATGGATATGGAGGGATGAATTGACACGCCATAAGCATTGTAATAAAATGTTCATGATAGAAGCGAAGTGACAGTATATGGGTATTCTTTGTAAAATTCTTTCAGCTTTCTTGTGTGTCTGAAAATTTTCAGAATAAAACACTGGGAAAATACTCATATGTTGTTTTTTGAGGCATAAGAGATAGCCATTTGGGGGGTGGTGCAGAATGGTCAAATACTGGCAGGTTTTCATGGGCTGTCCTAATAATATGCATCCACGTTTTAGGGCTGTTTTATTTATCAGTCTTTATCTGACAGGGCGATGATAGAAAGCTTCATTTTCTTCCAGTCATTGTGCTTAGGTGGACTAGATTAGTCTGTAGGTGGCAGAGGCTCTT
This sequence comes from Halichoerus grypus, assembly GCF_964656455.1. Classification (NCBI taxonomy): domain Eukaryota; kingdom Metazoa; phylum Chordata; class Mammalia; order Carnivora; family Phocidae; genus Halichoerus; species Halichoerus grypus. Next base: position 68,585,133 of record NC_135716.1, read on the forward strand.
GACTGTCCTTGGGACCGATTTCCTTAACATGCCAGTCACTCTGCATATTCTAGTCTGTTTAGTTTAAATCAGATCTCATTTTCAGTGCGGAATTTCTTGTCTCCTATTAGCAGTGAGGCAAGAGGGCCTGAAGTGGGGGAAGGGCTCTCTCTAGGTGGTCTGCTTTGGGGCAGCGTCCTCCTTGCCTCTTCTGTTTTTTTGGCCTATGATTTTCTAATAATTTGACTCTACGATCCATATGTTTTGCAATTTACACCTGAATCCACTGTATACTTTGCGCTAGGGCTTTTATATACCCCTCCCCTTCTCTCCCTATTTGCAAGTATAGGACACTTTATCATAAATGTTGAATTCTTTTGTCCTAAAGTGGAAACTGGTGAGGAAGGATAGCTTTGGATCTTTTGCTGTCTAAAGCAGTTAAGGTCAAAAAGCCTTTGGGAACACAGCTGCAAATCACTTGTGGTCAGACCTATTGGCTTTGTGACCTAGTCTCATTGCCTCACAGTTGGGAGTTAAATGAGTGGGACTAGGCTTTTTTTCATGTTATTGTTTTTAGTTTTGAAAAAAGAACTTTCTGTTTGTTTGCTTGAACAACTTTTCACTACCTCAGAGTTTCTGAATAGACACTACAGCTCAGTGTTCTTTATACCTTCTGCTACTCCCAGCTCAGCAGTAGACTGTCTGATTTTGAACTCCATAGTAACTAGCCACCACTAATACCTGTTACCCACATACATATGACCAATTAGCCAAGGAGTGCTTTTTCCTCCAAGTGTTTTCTCTTTCTTGAGTCCTCTGTAGGGAGAACTAATTAAGTTGAAAGCACTAACTCATTGGACCTGGCGTGAGGAATGAGTTTTTGGAGTTCATTACCATTTATATCATGATTTTAGCATCTCACCAATGGAGCTTTGGTACATCACAGATTCATAAGGTGGTTGATGGACCTGTGTTCATCACTGCGGAAGAGAACAACTGAATCCAGAACACAAACATAGGTGTACGCTGGGACAGTTGATCCTCAACCTGGGGCTCCAAAGGGTAATAAAGGTTCCAAAAAATAAAGGGAGGCTGATAGAGATAGGTGAGGCTAATATTTCACTTTCCCTTACTTATACTGGTGAAAATGGAAATGACTTTCTCAATTTTGTTTTACTAAATTCTAATACCCCTTGTCACTCCCTCAGCCACTTGGGCCTTTTCTGTACAGGGTCAGTCAGGAGAGCAGTGTAAGCCATCTGGCTGTGGGGCCAGGTGCATGGGGCTGCAGCGTCCTTCCAACTTGGGCCTTCTTCTGTTCAACATAGGTGTCAGTCGCCGAAGATGGATCAGTGAGGAATTTACCTGACACAAAGCAATGAAAACTTGGTCATAGACTAGCTTGGGTTCATAACCAGTGTTTGGTAAACACTGGGCTTCTTTCTTAATATTTCTCTTAACTATTTATAGGTCTCTTCCTGTTGTGAATTAATTTTAAGATAGTTCATGAAGATGGGAGGAAACTTGAAGTGACGTGACATTTGTTGGCCTAAACTTTGCACCCTTATTTCTCAAGTATTAGCAGAAAGAGGATCGATTACTCATATAATATCAAGAATTTGAGAAGGAGTTTATGCATTTAACAAATGTTCGTGCAGTTCTTACAAGGTATAAGGCAAATGTACGGTACTGAACAAGGCAGATGCAGTCCTTGGCTTTATGAAACTCGCATTCTGGAGGAAGGAAGAGATTAAGAACTACATACCAATGAAATAACTCTATGAAGAAGTACATACTACTGTGAGAACATATTAGAAGATGCTCTCTCAGGAATGAATATACAATGGGAAAAAGGTAGTCTCTTCAACAAATGGTGTTGGGGAAACTGGACCACTTTCTTTCAGCATACACAAAAATAAACTCAAAAGGGATTAAAGACCTGAATATGAGATCTGAAACCATGAAAATCCTTGAAAAGAGAACAGGCAGTAATTTCTCTGACATGGGCCATAGCAACATTTTTCTAGATACGTCTCTTGAGGAAAGGGAAATAAAAGTAAAAATAAACTTTTAGGACTACATCAAGATAAAAAGTTTCTGCATAGTGAAGCAAATAACAGAACTGAAAGGCACTCTACGGAATGGGAGAAGGTATTTGCCAATGACATACCTGATAAAGGGTTAGTATCCAAAATATATAAAGAATGGATTCTGTTCAATACCCCAAAAACAAATAGTCCAATTAAAAAATGGGCAGAAGACATGAACAGACATTTCTCCAAAGAGGATGTACAAATGGCCAACAGACACATGGAAAGATGCTCAACATCACTCATCATCAGGGAAATGCAAATCAAAACTACAATGAGATACCATGTCATACCTGTCAGAATGCCTAAAATAAAAAACACAAGAAACAATAAATGTTGGTGAGGATATGGAGAAAAAGGAACCCTCTTGCGCTATGTGGGAATGCAAACTGGTGCAGCCACTCTGGAAAATAGTATAGAGGTTCCTCAAAAAACTAAAAATAGAACTACCCTATGATCCAGTAATCGCACTACTAGATATTTACCCTTAAAATACCAAAACACTAATTCAGAGGGATATATGTACCCCAATGTTTATTGCAGCATTATTTACCATACCAAACTATGGAAGCAGCCCAAGTGTCCAATGGTAGATGAATGGATAAAGAAGAAGTGGTGTATGTATATAATGGAATATTATTCAGTTGTAACAAAGAATGAAATCTTGCCATTTTCAACAACATGGATAGAGCTAGAGAGTATAAGGCTAAGTGAAATAAACCAGTCAGAGAGGGGCGCCTGGGTGGCTCAGTCATTAAGCACCTGCCTTCGGCTCAGGTCATGATCCCAGGGTCCTGGGATCAAGCCCTGAGTTGGGCTCCCTGCTCAACGGGAAGCTGCTTCTCCCTCTCCCACTCCCCCTGCTTGTGTCCCCTCTCTTGCTCTCTCTCTCTGTCAAATAAATAAATAAAATATTAAAAAAAAAAACAGACAAATACCATGTGATTTCACTCATATGTGGTATTTAAGAAACAAAATAAACGAGCCAAGGAAAAAAGAGAGAGAGAGGCAAACCAAGAAACATGGTCAATTAAAGAGAACAAACTGATGGTTACTAGAAGGGAGGTGAGTGGGGGATGGGGGAAATAGGGAGTGGGGATTAAAGAGTATACTTATGATGATAAAAAAATAAAATGATAATAAAAAAGAGAAACAACAAAAAAAGAAAATGCTGTCACAGTATTTTGGGAAAGCTTCCTTGAAGAGGCGGGATTTAAGCAGAACAAGCAGGAGATAGCTAGGCTGGGGACAAATATGCGGTGGTCCACCAGTGTTGACATTCAGGAAGAGGGCGTGGCCTTTGCAGAGACCCTGCAACAGGACCAGAGCAGGGCGAGTTTTTTTTGTATCTGGAACATACACAGCTACAGGAAATAATACAAAATGAAAACCAGAGTGGTAGGCTGGGGCCATGTCAAACAGAGTCTCGTAGACCACATCAAAGGTTTTTATTTTATCGTAATAGTGTGAAGCCATTCAGGGGTTTTTAGAGGGTAATGATACAATCGGATTAAAAAAAAATATTGTGGGGGCACCTGGGTGGCTCAGTTGGTTAAGCATCCAACTCTTGATTTCGGCTCAGGTCATGATCTCAGGGTCGTGGGATGGAGTTCTACGTCAGACTGTGCTCGGAGGGGAGTCTGCTTAAGATTCTCTCTCGCCCTCTCCCTCTGCACCCCCCATCCCACGCATACTCGCGCTCTCTCAAAAAAATAAGTAAATCTTAAAAAAAAAAAAGAAAAAATATTGTGGCCGCTGAATGGAGCAATAAAGGCATGTTAAAGTATTGCAGTAACCTAGGAGATGATGGTAGCGTGGATTTGGGTGATCTCAGTGGGGAAGCAGAAATATGGGTGATTTGAGACACCGTTTCCCATTTTTATGTGATAGCACATAGAAATGGATTTTTAAAACATCATACTGTGGTAAATAGACAAGGATGACCCAGGGGCTGCGGGGAATTTGTATCTTGGCATAGTTGTAACCCGTTTGCCTCAGCCTGTTGGAGAGACTCTGAGAGGTGGGTGCTTGGGAAAGGAGGAAGAGAACGAAGTCAAGGGTGAATCCCAGGTTTTTGGTTTAAGCAGCTGGCTTGACAGAAGTGCTTCTGAGATTTGGATGGCTGGAGAGGAGAGGGGAAAGATCGTGGGTTCATTGTGTATATGCAGAGTTTGGGGTTTCCAAGTATTCAAATGGGATATTGAGTAGACAGATATGTGGGTTTGGACCTCAAAGGAGAGAAGGATTTAAGCCATATGGAGGGTGGCTCAAAGTCAACCAGGGAGATGGCATAGGACCAAGGCATACGGAATTTCCACATTTAAAAGTTAACTAGAAGAGACTGAACTAGCAGAGGAGATTGAGAATTAGAAAGTCCAGAAAAGTAGAAGAAATACCAGATGATTCTGAAGCAGGGAAGTCAAGGAAGGAGACTGTTTAAGGAGGGAGGATTCTTCTGAGAGGGCAAGTGAGGTGAGGACTGAGAATGTTCCACGGGGTTCAGTGACTTGGAAGTCATTGGCACGACATTAGAGTACCTACACGGGGCAGAAGCTAGTCGCAGCCTGTGGGTTGTGAGGAGTGAATGGGCCATCAGAAAGTGAAAGCAGTGAAATAACAGCTCTGTTGAGAATGTCCTCTGTGACAGGGAGGAGAAAGCACAGGGACTAGCTCTGGGCTTGAGCGGAGATGTAGTGAAGGCAGAGAGGCTGCTGGTACAGGAGACTGAGAAGATGAGGAGGGGGAGGGAGCCTAGGGATTGGGAGGAGAGCAGAGAATGGATGCTGGGGAACAGAGGGTGGTGATGGGTCGAGACAGTTTCCTGTTGAGGCTTCTGTTTTCTGTGATGGAAGAGGCTCTGGCATTTTCTGAGTATGAGAAAACAGACTACTTTAGGGGCAGAGATGTGGGAAATAGCCCTGGTGGAGAATGGGAAAGTGAGTGTTCTGGAGCTTGGGCGGGATTGACAAGCAGCCCTGAGGGCTGGTTGGGGTTGGCTCCACTGAGTCTTGTGCAGAATTTCATTTGGTGTGCCGTGTGCCTCGCTGCCCTGCCAGTCGTGGAGAGGGTGAATAATTGTGTTCATCCGGGGAGACAACTACCTCCCGGCAGATGGATGCACTGAAGGAGTAGAGGGACGAGGGGTTTAGTGAGTCAGGCAGTGACTTCACTGATGAACTGTGGACTCTTAAGATGGATATGGAAAGATGTGAAGGCAGGAGGCGAGGAGGGTTCAGAAGAAAGTAGAAGCAAGAGAACTCCAGGATCCAAGAAGAAACTGTTGAGTTGACAAGCTGGAAAAATAGGAGGGTTATGATCCGAGTGGGTGTTTTTATCCTATGCATCACACATTCGGTGCAACCTAAATCTTCACATACGGAGGTGGTGCTCCCTAGCTGGGGGCGGTGTATTTAAGGAGATTTTACTCAATGTCTGCTGAGTTGCCTTTTGTTATGTCTGTAATACTGGCTATTTAATATTAGGTTTCAAGTGGTAAAAGTTGCTCATGTTTGCTTTGGAGACTATACGTACATGAAAAGGGGGTGGTTTGTGTTTAAGAAATATATTTTTGGTATCTTATATCCTGCAATTCTCATGATGGGCTCAAGTAAACAGAGCTTTCTTAGCAGGGTTACAGGATCTGTGAGGATGATGGTGCCAGGAAAGCTAGAGATACTTCAACAAAGATGAAGATAGGATTAGGAAGGCGAATTAGGGTGGGTTTATAAGAAGATCCACAATAGGTATATAAGAATGAAAGTTGGATAGGGGATGGAGGGGAACAAGATCACTGGGGATGAAGGAACGTAAGAGAACTTGTCACATTTGCCACGCAGATAGATATTGATGTCACGTGGTAATGGCTAGGATGGAGGTGAAGACGTCACCGAGGGGAGAGGGCACTGGGTGTGGTCCATGACAGTGACAAGGCAGGGGGGAGGGCAGTAGAATTGGATGGCATGGGCCTCAGAGGAACAGGGTTTTGTTTTCTTTTTTAGGTGGTAAGGAAATGATGGTCTGGAAATCGGTAAAAAGCAAGTACTCCTTTCCTCCTCCTCCAGACCCCGAGAATTAGAGATGGCTAGGACAGTGAGTAGTGCAATGGTTCTCTTTATGTGCGGTCCTGCGACCAGCTGCATCCAATCAGCCGCTGGGAACCTGTTAGAAATGCATTCTCAGGCCCCACAGACTCAGAAACTCTGGGGGTGGGCCAGCAGTCTGTGTGTGTGTGTGTGTGTTTAAAGATTTTATTTATTTGTCAGAGAGAGAGAGAGTGAGCACAAGCAGGGGGAGCGGCAGAGGGAGAGGGGGAAGCAGGCTCCCCACTGAGCAAGGAGCCGGTTGCAGGACTCGATCCCAGGACCCTGGGATCATGATCTGAGCCAAAGGCAGACGTTTAACCAACTGAGCCCCCCAGACATCCCAGCAATCTGTGTTTTGCCAAGCCCTCCAGGTGACTCCAGTGTGCTCGTGAGAACCACTGCTGCAATGACATGTACTTGGGCGCAGGGAGGGAAGTAGTCAGTGTGTCCCATGAGCGGTCTGATGGATTTCCCCTGGTAGGTCTTGGAAGCAGGTAGAGCCTGGACTCAGTGGACTTGAGACTTGGTTCTTGTGGTCTCCAGTGGCATCAGGCTGATAATAATAGTCTCAGAGCACATGTTAGAAGTTTGGTCTTTGCCTGGACCTGGGAATTTGCTATTAGCCCCAGCAGTGATTACAAGGACTGGTTCATTTATAACTTTAGCCGTCATTGCTAGGGTTTTAAACACACGATTCGCAATATGCACATGAGTTTATTTTTAAACCTTTCATAAACATTTCCTGTCATAAAAATAAGTTGTTATTCTTGTTAAGTGGTGGTTACTTGCAATTCAGAATTTCTTTTTCCTTAAGGAATGTGATGGATTGAATGTTATTTCAGATTTATCCTAATCACCCTATCTAGAATACACAGGTATGCCATTATTGTGATACTAAGGAGGGAAAGCATTTTATTAAAAAACTGCAAAATTTGTAAAAGGTGAAGGAGAAGGTTGTGTAAATGTGTGTGCTTTGTTGAGGAATCATCGGAGCCGTGTTAAAAAGCCTCAGGGATGGGCGCCTGGGTGGCTCAGTCGTTAAGCGTCTGCCTTCGGCTCAGGTCATGATCCCAGGGTCCTGGGATCGAGTCCCGCATCGGGCTTTCTGCTCGGCAGGAAGCCTGCTTCTCTCTCTCTCCCACTCCCCCTGCTTGTGTTCCTGCTCTCGCTATCTCTCTGTCAAATAAATAAATAAAATCTTTAAAAAAAAAAAAAAAAGCCTCAGGGATGAGGTATACCCGGATTCAGTAGGTGTGATTCCTGCCTCAGTTCAGCCTTGGCCACAGACCTGTAATTTAGGATGCAGCTGGCTTGGCTCGGGCCCATAAAGGGAGAGAAGGAACCCCAGCAGCTCGGGCAGTCATGGTGGCAGGCTGGCATCCTGAAAAAGAGCTGGGATTGGAGATGCGGAGGCTGATGCATGCGTCCTGATGTGTGCATTGGAAATGTGTTGCATGGATGACTTCAATGAACATTTATTTTGCATGCCTGGTTTGTGCCAAGACACATTTTTCCCCCCATTTAATTAAATGTTTATTCAATGAAAGTATGTATAAAAACTTATAAATCTGAGAACTCAACCATACATGAAACAGGATGACGGGATATTCAGTTTTAAACATATACGTACAGCACAGCTATGAACCATTCTTCCCTTTTCCCTTCGGTCCTTATTTCTGGCTCCTGTTTTGTCCTGTCATACCATTCTGTTATTGGCCCAAGGAAAGATTAATGGACACATTTTACTGCTTTCAGGCCAGGGGAGGAAAGTTCAGGTGTTTAAAGCCAAGACACATTTTAAAGGCAAGGAAATTGAGGCCCCCAAAATTGATGTCTTCCCCAAATCAAAGTTAGTGAAGAAGCCAGGAATCGAATCCAGGTTCCTTAAGTCTGAAACGGGCTACCCCCGTCCCTGCCATGTGAATGTAGTGGCTTGGTTTCCTGTGGCCCCAGGATGTGGCCTCTTGTCACTCTCCCTCTCTCTGAAAACAACAAAACAAAAGAAAGCCTCCAAAATACTAAATTTGCATGATGGCGGGTCATCTTAAATCCCTGTCAACAAATGAGTCACTATCATGTAACATTTTAGCAAGCCCTAACTTCGGCAGGACAGATCTTTGAGGAAAGGAAAGGGGAGCGGGAAATGGCTCTTGGTCAGAGGACACCTAAGACACTCGTCAGTTTTGTTCAGTTGGCCCCGATGCTTTGTTTCGCTCTATTCCAAATCAAATATTGGGACCATAGGTTGCTGATTCCTCTTCAGAACATTTAAATGTTTAATTTGCATGTGAAGCATTCAATTTGACCAAAAAAAATTAAACACTCATAATAAACAATTTTGGAAGGCTGCTGCCTTGCTCTGGATACTATTTGTGCTAAATTAATTTAATACACTAATCAGAGCTCTGATGCATTCTGTGAACTGCTAATCTTAAATCAGTGGATAAATGGTAGCGGCATTGGGCTGGTTTTATTTCACAGAAGGGACGATTTGGAGGTGGGGCTGGAGGGAAGTGGAAAAAATCAGAATAGAGTTGCACACTCTCTTTCCAGTACCTTCTCTGAGGTCCTGTTTCCTAGATCACTGCTGCCATGCTAAAGGGTTTCTTCTTTCCCTGTCCCCTCCCTCCCAGCCTCCCTTCCCTCTCCTCCCTTCCCTCCCTCCATGCTTTCATTCTCAGCTCTCTCTCCCTCCTTTCTCTCTCTCTCCCTTTCTTTTTACTTTTGCTATTGGAGGAATTAGACTTGGGGTGGTAATGCCTGTGAATCAGAATTCCAGAGCATTAATTAATTTCTTACTATTTAGTATTCTGTTTCACTCACACAAACTAAGTCATGGTCTTTTTCATGTAAGCATTTGATTAGATTCTGAGGGGCCAGATCAAGCGGGTCCTGGGCACAGGGCCACGTGTTACAGCAAGACTTGTTTCAGTTTTGAGTGATTTGGTCCTTGGGCTGAAACCATTGAAGCCTGATTCCAAGAAAACAAAACTGGCAGGACAATTTGTTCCATTTCCTTTTCTCCGGCATGCTTCATTTTTTTTTTAGGGTTTGGAGTTGGGAGACAGGACCCACTGAGAGAGGAATCCCGTAAGTGGGGAGAGAAAGGCTGTTGTATTGTTAGGGGAGCATTTCAGCCTGAGTGATTAGCAGTCTTTGGCCATGAGGAAGAGGCCTCTAAAAATAACTGGTGAGCAGAGTTTGCAGTCAGGTCCAATTTCAGTTCTAGAGGCCTTGCCCGTGGAGCGGTTGGCCAGTCCCAAGCTCTAGTAGGGAAGGGTGTTCGGCGTGCCTGATACCTGCTGATAGCGCTCTGATTTTTCTCTTCCATCTATGTTATTCATGGATTGAAGAGACCAAAATGGCTGAAGGTAAAGGTGCATTTTTATTGTTTGGGTTAAAAGTGGTTTAGGATCTAGCTGGCAGATTTTAGCTTTGTTTTCAGTTGTGCACTCTTAAAAATATTTTTGGCTAAGTGCTTCGACTGCATCTTCTACATTTTCTATTTTGAACTGCTGGAGACATCAACTTGTGGTAGTTTAATTTTTCATGGAGTAATCTGTCTTTAATCTGTGTTTTGGTGTCTTAACTTAGAATATCTTTTAGTATGTTGTACTGTCAGAGACCACATTTTACAACCTTCAGAAAAATGTACAAGTGGTCTTTGATCTTACAATTACAGTGAATTTAAAGAATGGTGTGTATTCAGATCTCAAATTATGGGAAATTTAAGGCCTGTGTGAATCTCGTCTTATATTAGCGAGCACACTTAATTGGTTTAAGCAAAGCTCGACTCAGGCCTTACCATATGTGGAAACTGACCTAATTTTTGTGAAGCGGGCAATAAATGCAAAGTAAAGACACTAGGATTTTATTTATTTATATATTTTTTGGTGTAATTATTAACTTCACGTGTTCTTTAACAATGCGTTGAATTTATATTCTTGTATATGTTTGTTTTTGCCGTACTTTGTAAGGTAAGACTGTCTTTCCACTTAATTGAGAGTAAGCTACATTAGCTCATTATGTTTTTGTTTTGTTTTTCAATTTGATTGGGACTTTTTATTTATATGTTTTTGTTACATTAGATAACCCTACTGGAGTGGTAAAAACTACCACAGTTCTGCTATGGCATGTATATTCACAAACAAAACACCATCTCAAGACCCCAGATTTCTGTAGCCTTCCCACCCTGCTCATTATGTTGAAATTTTATTTAAGGAAAAAAAAAAAAAAAGACGTGTTAAGACAGCTTCCAACTCTCAACTGCCTAAGTGGCCACTGGAAGGAGTCTATTATTAGTATAGAGAATATGAGTATCCCTACTTTGAACATCGTTTTGAGTAAATGGTTAGAATGGGTCATTTGACTATTCTGATAAAGTGCCTCATGTCGCCATGATGAAGAATTTGAGATATGTATCTTTAAGTTCTTTTACAAGACATTTCTCCTCTTTTCTGAGGATTATATAATCTGTGTAGTGAGGTAAAATCAGCTGGTACTTCTGACCTACTGTTAACAGTTCTTGACTCCCAAATGGTGACATTTTGTAACATGGAAAAAATAATCAGTTTGAGGAGTTGCTTGACAGTTTTTGTGTTTTTTTTTAAATTTTAAATGTGGGGTTTATGTATAAATATGAAATTACCAGCACAGTGCTAAGCAAAACTCATACATGGTTGATTTGTAATTCAGTTTGTTGTAACCCAGTTAAGTAATTGACTGACTCCTGTTCAGGTGCTGGGGTATATCTTCTATTTTTTTTTCCTCAACCAAATAAATAAAATGACCTATTGTCCCTAGCCCACATTTTGTAGAGAGGCACATTTCATTGCTCACTGTGTTGAATAGTATGTAAGAACAGTTTTCTGATTTGGAGGTCGTTACTTTTGATGGGTCAGCATGGAAAAAAATGAATCACATAGTTCTTACCGTAATCTTAACCCCCATTAAAAAAATCTTCTTGACTAATCCCTGGGACTGCAGGTCAAACAATAGTCAGAAAATGAAATGAAGACTCTTAGGTTTATTCTGATCTTAGGAAATAGGGTTAACTGCTAGACATTCTTCCAGAATACTTTGGAACAAAGTGCTGATTTCAGGTTTGCTTAGGGTGTTTTAAACTCTCTTGAAGTGTTTATCTTACTATGCTTTTTTCAGTTAATTGGACAGAAAATAATCTGCCCTTTGGGACTAGGTACACCATGTTTACAAAGTGACATATCGCGGGAGTATTATTTGGTGTCAAGTAGAAAGTTCCTGTAACAGAGATGTCTTGGGAAAGATTCCTTTCTATAATTTACCGTTTTGTTCCTTTGTGGTATTAGTAGATATTAACAGTAATAAGATTAATGAAACTAGAGTAAGAATTTATTTGACATTAGAAAGGAAGGATAAAATACTGCTAATAATTTCATATTCTAGCTAAGTAACATTTACCCTTTTTTTGACATTAATCTTTTAAGGTGATAAATTTGTTTGATAAATTATACTGTAAATGAAAACCATTTCTGGATTTATTATGCCTTTTTTGCATTCTTAAACAGTTCCAAATAATATTTTAATGACAAACTCAGTCTGAATGTCATCATTCCCTTGTACTTAAGATTATTTTAAGGGCAATTTAAGATTATTTTAAGGATAGTTCGAGATTTGCCTGCACGCATCAATCATAGATCACCCCCTGCCATTTAATTTTTTCAAATTCTTTGCTCTTGCTGCTGGTTTTCATACCTCCTACAGGCCTTCCTTCCAGCAGCACTTTGTTGCTTGAACTCCTATAGGTGAGGTTGTCTTTAAAGTATATTCTTTAGTTTTGTGCAGTATGTTAGGAAACTTGATCAAAGTTGTTAGAATCATGTTTAAAACAAATATAAGTGGATTCTAGTTAAAGGTATGTTCTTTACTGTGTTTTGATCCCCTTCCCCCATCTCTGCTACGGTGCGTGAATTTATGTAATTTAAAGAAAACTTTTTATACCTTTTACTTATATTTGGTGTTGCAGGTCAGTAACTTAGATGAGTGCTGAATTAACTCAGATAAATGAGTCCTTTTGAGAATCTTAGAAATTTTCCTCCTCCATTTCTGCTTTAAGAAAGAAATAGACATGGAGATAGACTTGAACTTTGAATTCAAGTAATTGTTTCATTAGCTATTCCATTACAAGCTCCTTTTAAATTATAAATCCATATTTGGAGGTAAATGGATATTCCAGAAGGCATTTTTCTTATTATAATTAGTATTCTATATAAACAGGTATGTATGTATATATTTGTATGCTATATAAAATTAAAGTTTTTTTTTTTTTTAAGATTTATGTATTTATTTGAGAGAGAGAAGGAGCGAGCACGAGTGTGAGGGTTAGGGGGAGAGGGAGAGAATCTCAGGCAGACTCTGCGCTGAGTGTGGAGCCTGACCCTGGGCTCGATCTCACAACCCTGAGCCAAAATCAGGAGTTGGTCACTTAACTGACTGAGCCAACCAGGTGCCCCAGAAATAAGGGATTTTTTTTTGTACAGCATTGAAAAATGTCTTCATGTTCACTGAAGTTTTAATAAATTAAACACATAACATTGCTAGTGAATCTGTGGTGCTCCCGTCCCCACTTTTTTCTTTACTTTTTAAAAATTTTAGTGATGTTCTATATTGTTCTTGTAATTTTTATGCTTAAGACACACAAAAGTATTGGAAATCATCATTTTCCCCCATCAACATTGACAGAGTTTTTACCCAGTCTCCCCCTCCCATGGCTGTGTTCAGATATTGAAACAGTGAAGCCTGTTTTAAGTGGATTTAATATGTAACTTTATAATCTATGCCCAGTAAGAATTTTTTTTAATGTAAACATTATGATTTTATAAAGCAAGCTTTTTGGAGACTTTTAATAATAGATCATATTAGAAACAGATTAGATGGCCATATGTTATTTGGTGAGTATTCTTTTGTGAATTCACCCTATGACTATAAATCTGGTCCTTTTTGATAGGTCTATTAATATTTAAAGAACATTAGAAAGGGAAATTGACTTTTTTGTTAAGAATGAAATTTGTCTTAGTCATATTTTTATAGACTTAAATATGGCTATATAGATAAAAAATGTGTGTATTTGAGTGTGTATACATACATACAGTCACTCTGACTGATATAGTTTTTATGGCCCCTTTTGAAAAGTTGATCTAGTGATTTGTTTAAAAAACTGTGTATCTTTTTAATAAGAAGAATTTCATTTCATTTTTTCTTCCAGAAGATTTGGCAGTATATTCTTAATTTGAGGCACTGGATACTACTACCAGTATTCTGTAATGAGAGTTGGATTTAGGGGTGAGAAAGCCAGTTCTAGATTAGAGCTAGTGAGCTTTGTTAAAGTCATGTAATTTGGCCCACTCACACGGATCAAGGAACTCAGGACCAGAGAAGTCAGGTTAATTCCTAGCTCTATCCAACTTGTGCTGGGGACTTGGAGTAAACCACGTAATCTTTTTTCTATAAAACAGGGATGATTATTACTGTCCTTACCCCCAGTGGTTCTGACCCAGGCACCACCCTTGTAGGGGACACTGGGAAGAGTTTGGGTATATTTTTGTTTGTCATCATCGGGGAGCTACTTACCTCCCGGACCCGAGGAAACCAGGGATGCCGGCTGCCCTGCAGCGTGAGGCACAGTTGCACTGGATAAAGAATTGTTCTTTATAGACATCCAGAAACGCCCTCTTGAGATACACTGACCAGGCCTTTGTGAGAGTCACATGCCGCCATGCACGTGGGGGCACTTTGAAGTACACGGCACATGCTCAACAAAGAGAAGACAGTGTCCTGCTGTCCTACCTGCTTGATAAACTTGTCCTTTTCTCAGAGGACATTTGGGAATATGACATATCCTTTGAATAATATTTATTATGTTCCTTTCCAAAAGAAATTTGAATACGGTGATCCTTTCTTTTAAGGACAGCATTGACCATATTCTGTCAGTATCACTTGACTTTCATTATTTTTGTTTACTTTTGGCTGTAAGAAGACTATTTCCAGAAGAATAGCAAATGTAATAAGTGACACTCAGTGGACTGCAGTATCCACAGCTGTTTCCTGCATTGAGACAGATTGTGAATGATGAGCCTTTTCCTGCTTCCGTAGGCCCCGGTGGATCTTGTAAAGGAGGAGGACTGATTGTTGTACTATTTTGCTTCTCTTCTTCCCTGACCTCTATTTCCTATAAGTAGTCTCCTTCTCTTCTTCTGTCTCTCTCTGGCTAAGAATATGGAGCCATTTTTGGGGGAGATATTTTCTGTGGCCATTAACAGGCTTTTTAAGATTCTCCAGAAACTAAATGGGTCAAAGAAAAGGATGTGGCCACATTTCTATGTGATTTCATGAAGCTGTTGATATGCGCTGAACTTTGGAGGAGGTTATATGTAAAGAACTTAGAAGGAAAGTATACATATTACATATAATATACATATGATATCAACCTTTATTTTTATTTTTATTTATTTTTTTAAGATTTTATTTATTTGACAGAGAGAGACATAGCGAGAGAGGGAACACAAGCAGGGGGAGTGGGAGAGGGAGAAGCAGGCTTCCCGTGGAGCAGGGAGCCCGATGCGGGGCTCGATCCCAGGACCCTGGGATCATGACCTGAGCTGAAGGCAGACGCTTAACAACTGAGCCACCCAGGCGCCCCTCAACCTTTATTTTTAAAAAATTGTTAGCCAATAAGTGTTTTTTTTTCCTTCGTTACTTCTAAGTCAGAGTTTTATATGTGTGGTGTTGAGTCTGAACAGAATCTTTTCTGTTTCAAAATCTTTATTGTAGGGGCGCCTGGGTGGCTCAGATGGTTGGACGTCTGCCTTCGGCTCAGGTCATGATCTCCGGGTCCTGGGATCGAGTCCCACGTTGGGCTCTCAGCTCAGTGGGGAGTCTGCTTCTCCCTCTCCCTCTGCCTTTCCCCCTGCTTGTGCTCTCTCTCTCAAATGAATAAATAAAAAAATCTTTAAAAAAAATCTTTATTTTATGTAACATGTTTTGAGAATTTGAGTGAAAACTATTTTTGAAATGATTTACCATTGTAAGTACTTTCAAGGAACTGGAGAAATAATTCAGCAAAAAGAGGTGTTCACTAAGGTGTCTTCTTCTATAATGACATTGTTCATCTGTTTTGTTTTTAAACAGAGACAAAGCATGGAGGACACAAAAATGGGAGGAAAGGAGGACTTTCTGGAAGTTCATTTTTCACATGGTTTATGGTCATTGCATTGCTGGGAGTCTGGACATCAGTAGCTGTCGTCTGGTTTGATCTTGTTGATTATGAGGAAGTTTTAGGTAAGAATTTTGGTATTGTTTCTTATGTGAATTTGTAAGCATGAAAGACATCCTTTAGTAATCTTAAAGATTTATCCTATTTTGGGGGTAATTTCTGTAGCCTTTCAGTTGTTCTCAACAGTGTAGAAACAAAAGGGGGTGTTATCAGGGTTACCTGGGAGTAGTGGCTTTTCAACTTCTTCGAACATAATCTGTAGTAAAAATAAAAAATAGGCATTTATTGTATGTATATCACACAGGAAAGTTTTATCAAACAGTACTTAACTATTAGGAAATGCAGTACTATATCATTTCTATTCCATCTTGTTATATTATGAATCTTAAACATTTATGAGCCACTGAATTTATATCAGGACCCAGTTTGCTAGACCCTTCCTTAGAGAGCATTTGGAAGCACACCCCATTGTCTTTGTTGGAATGAATCAGTGTGTGTGTGTGTGTGTGTGTATATGTGTGTATTGGTGTTGGTATAGGGGTGTGTGTGTGTGTGTGTGTGTGTGTGTGTGTGTGTGTGTGTGTTGGGATAGGTGCTGTCTGTATGCTGTTGAGGAGGTTGCGATGTTATTTCTGATAGTTGTCTTCCTTTCTCCTTGTTTTTCCTTTTCTCTTCCCATAATCACTGCAGTTTTTCATGACTTTTTACATTAATGATTCTTTACCATTTTTGGAGTCATACTCCGAAGTCATAAAGTCTTTTTTTCAATTGAGATAAAATTTACATAACATAAAATTCAATATTGTTAATATGTGAAGATGTACAGTTTACTGGTTTTTAATATATTCCTCATGATCTAATTCAGAATATTTCCACCACCCCCTCCTCCCCTCTCCTGGCAAACACATATTTCTGTGTCTATGATTTTCTTACTCCTGACATTTCATATAAATGGAATCATACAGTATGTGGCCTTTTGTGTCTGCCGTTTTGCATTTAGCATACTGTTTTCAGGGTTCAGTGCTTACTCCATTTTATAGCTGAATAACATTCCATTGAATGGATACTCACCACATTTTGCATATCCATTCATCAGTGGTGGACCTTTGAGTTCTTTCCACTTTTTGGCTATTGTGAATACATACATACAACTAGATCATTAAAGATCTAGTTGAAAGTGTGGACCCTGTCACTGAAAAAAATGCATGCTCATCTATATGTACCGTGTTGCATAGAATACCCCATCCCTTCCATAAAGCCTTCTGTACTTCTGCTTTAGATGTTAGATTATAGCCGTCTTTCGATGGGGTGGGGGGAGGCAAAACATGCTTATGGATAATCTGCCGTTTGTTGCAGTTTTTCATTATTACTTAAAGGAGAGTGTCTCTGGATAGATGATAGAGTAATAGAGGAAGAATTTTAGTTCGGAGACAAACTTCTGAGTAGATCTGTGCTTTTGTTGACTTACAGTGATATGTTGCTAGGGAACATCTCTTAAACAAAAGAAGAGATTAAAAATGTTTGTACGTTTAAGGGCAAGTTAACAATTTTCGTGTTTTTACATGCATGCAGCCAAAGCAAAGGACTTCCGTTATAACTTATCGGAGGTACTTCAAGGTAGGCTATTGGAGATGCATTTTAAGTCTACTTGTGTTAGTCTCTAAAACCTCATCCTTATTCTATTAATTTAGTTATCCCCTGCATCAGAGAAAATAGGTGGTAGGACCAACTTCTCCCTTTGTTTGTCAGAAAGTATGGTATTTTCTGTCTTTTTAATGTTATTTGAGCTCTGCGCTGTAGATAGTCTCCACCTGCAGATCAACGCTTATTTATATTTTCTTAGCCATAGAAATGATAACTTCCTTATCTCTCCATTATTATTTATTTTTATTTTTATTTTTAATGTGTGTGTGTGTGTGCTTTCTAAACCAGATTTCTACATAGCTAGTTAACTATTTTCCTAAGTAGAACGAGGGCTCTGGGAGGGTAAAGATTGATGACAGCCACTCTACTCCAGAAGTTCTGCCTGCTCTCCTGCAGTGTTTTAACTTACGTTTTATTAAAGAGATGGTAACAGTGCTGCAGACTGATTTTTTAGTACTAACGCTGTATTTGTGGATGCTGTTTAAAATATTGCTCTATGTGATGTCTCCTCACAGCCATTGTCCAATGCTGAGTTCTAAATGATTGGTTTTAGATTGTTTTTTAGGGAATTGAATGTGTTTGACTCACGTTTGGAGTACTAAACATGGCAGTGTTCCTAGATGATAAAGCCTTAAGATAACATTTTACTCTGCTTGAAGAGGAAAGGCTCTGAGAGTACTGTCTTCTCAAGTGGTCTGGTTTAAGCTTTTTTTTATTTTTCCTTGATAGTAGATGGCCAGTGCTAGTTAAGTGGGATAACTATGTTTTCCTTTGTCGTTTCAGGAAGCCAGTTTTATATACTGTATTTCCAGTATATAAAAGTCTTTTTTTTTTAAGTTGATTCATGATGTTTCTGTTATGAATCATTATTGTAAAATATAAAATTAATTGCGCTCTTATTTTTAGTACTTATACTTGGCGTTAATTATTTATATTTAGTCTTTATTTGAGGCTTGGTAGGTGTTCTTTTTATTTTCAGTATTGATGGTGGTGAGGAACTTTATACTGTAGAAGCATTACATTTTATGTAACTTAGAAATCAGTAATGTTTCTTATTTATGTTGAAATTTTTACTGAAATTATTTTTGGCAACATAATAAATTCAGCTAAAATGATTAAATCAGCAGATTGTTAAAACTTTAAGGAAAATATTATCTCAGTTATATTTATTAGATTGTAAGGCAAACATTTCCTGAATCTATCATTTTTAGGTAAGATCTTCACTTAACACTGCTTTTCAGGATTTAGAGAGCAAAGAATTGCACTGATTGGTAATATTTATGGCTGATGGTCAGGACTAATAAGGGGTAATACCTTATCAAACTTGTTTTCCCTTTTCTTCCCATCCATTTTTTCCTCCCTCTTGCAGGAAAACTAGGAATCTATGATGCTGATGGTGATGGAGATTTTGATGTGGATGATGCCAAAGTTTTACTAGGCAAGTAGACATTTTATTTTTTGTTAGTGGTGATCTTTGCCTTGATAATATCTGTGTCCACACACATTTTATGGAAAATATTTCCCACTTCAGTTCTGTATTTCATTCTTACTGAAATGTTAATGGCTTTATTGTTTTTCCATGGATTTATATTTCAATATACTTTTATAAATGGGTAAGTATAGACTTCTTGCACATATATTTTCAATAAGCATAATTTCATATCTGTGTTCAGATTTAAAGCACGTCCTAATCTGGACTTAATATTTGAACATATAGATAAGGTACTAGCCTGTTTTCAAATATGGTAATTATAGTCACTCTTGAGCATTAGTTGACGTAATTCACTTCCATTTGAAAATGTAAGTTTCTAAAGGCTTACATAAATCCATTTTGAAATAAAAATTGTGGTAGCCGACATTTTAAAATGTCCTATGCCTATTTTAAAGGTAACATTAAAATATGAACCAGTAGTTTTTGGCTGGGTTTCTTTATTTTAGAAATCTTGAACCCTTCTCTTTCTACCACCAGAATTACCTGTCTTTATCATTGAGATATTTCTTGTAATGTATAAATATGTGATATTCCCTCATTTGTTTTAAAATGCTGCCTTCCTAGAAAAAAACGATGTTAATTTTAATATGCAAGTTTTATATGATCTGGCCTAGTGAGATATGTGTTTCTTCTTGTTAAAGAGCATCACTTCCTTTGTTTTACTATGTAGTGTTACATGTATTAAAATTTTGTATACTAAAGTACTTAGAAAAATAATAAATATGTCATGGTAATATATACTATACTTACTAAAGTAATGATGCAAAGAAATTCATCCTAGACACACAATTTTGTGTTTATCTTATGGATATGAAAAAAATGGGAGGGTATCACATCTATAACCAATGGAATAGTTTTAGGTAGGTTAATCTTAACCTCCTTATAAACAGTAAGTTCTAAATATGAAAAAAAGTATTTTAGTTGTGATTAAATGTAATTTAGCTTCTTAATTTTGACCTTAGTTTGTTTTCTTATACTTCTCAATGGGAATTATATTTGCTACTTAACAATGGAAGTTTACTCTCAATGAAATTTTTTTCCTCTCTTAACCTTAATGGAATTTTCTATATAATTTTGTCATTACGTTTTTTCTAATTTTTTATGGATATAGTAAATCTAAATCTAAACTTTTCTATGGATATAGTAAATCCTCAGAAGACTATAATCCGAGACATGCAAAAGAAGTAAAATGTATAGAATTTAACCTATCAGAATGATGCTAATTTGCTTGCCTATAAATGGTTTATTACTCCATCGTATTACTTTACTTTAAATGATGGATTCTGAATAGTTATCATTTTAAAGATAACTTCATGTGGGCCATGTTTCCTCATTTTTAGAAATAATATTACTTCTCATCTGCTATATTTTGTTGGGTTTTTTTTTTTTTTGGCTTAAAGTCAGCTATGTGAAAAAAATAAAATCAACAATGTGGTCTGTCAGATAGGAAATATCAACTATTAAAAATTAAAATGTTCTTTATAGAGCACACTGATTTCTATAGAAACTTACATTAATAACTTGATTTTTAGTATTTTAGATTGCAAGAGTTTATTTCCTGTAAGGTTTTTCAGCAACCATTAAGAGGCTAATTAATTGAAACTTAAAACATTGCCATTTGCAGTAGACATTTATTTGGTATGGGCAAATCATAACTTGTTTCTTTTATAAGAATTATATATTTGGAGGTAGAACCAAATTTGGCGAATCTCAGAGTTCATTTTGATAATTTGACTATTAAATGCACAAAGGCTAAAATAAAGGATTTTATCATATAAAGGTACTAATTCATAGTTAGCTTATGACTTTACAGTTAGCCGAAACAAACCAGAGGTGAGCTGTCAGGCTCACTTATGTCCTCTGACGTTATTTCTATAGTGATTGAATTTTCTGCATGAAATACAAGCTTGACTGGAATTGAATTCTATGACTAAAGGTCTTTTTTAGTTTTGTGAGGTTATTGTAGCTTAGTTGTGCCTCTGTTACTGGCAGGTGGTTGCAAAGAGAGAGCGTGGTGAGATTCTTGGGGTACAGAGACATTAATGGGCTCTGTATCTTCAGGGAGAGGTTATGGGGGAGCAAATTCAGTGAGTGTGTACCCAAAAAGAAGCCAGGCTTCCTGGGTGTACTCTCGTTGGAGAGGCAGTTCAGGGGTAAGGGTTTGGATTAAGGCACCAGGAAACCAAAGGGCAGATGCAGGTAGGAAGTTAGAGATTAGGGGAGAGCTTGTAATAACAGTTGAAATATGCTCAGCTTTCATAGGTTTGGCATTTCTTTCATAAGTATTTCTTTCTGCATTCTTAAATTTGCATAGTCTAAATCTTATCAATTTGAGGAAGTGTACACATTCATATTTACATTGCACATTTTAAGATTTGGTTTTTCTTGTGAAATATAAAGAGAGAATGAAATATGTGTGAGTAAATCAAGATATTCTGAACAGCCATCATTAGTTTTATTTCATTGTTTCTGGCCATGGCCCTTATGATATACTTTGAAAATGTTCTAAGCCTTTCCTAGTTTACATAGCTTCCTACTTTTGTGGCCAAATTACTTAGAATAAAATATCTTTGATATTGGTTTGGATTATTGAAAACTACATTGCTAGAAATTGTATTCTTTGAAAACTTGTTTCCCGAATAAAATCAACAGGAAAATGGTCCAAGGACCACTTGCTAAGAGTAACATCCTTTTAGAGTAATGCCACCTAAGGATTGCGTGATTGTCCTTTTGTCCATGGCTAGCACCTAGCTGGCTTCATATCAGGTATGGCTGGAGAACAAAAGGGAAGCCAGTCAGCAATTCCTAGAGCCTTGATAAGCATTTGTAGACTGGACAGACGCATAAGTGAACTAGATCTTGTCCACTCAGAGGTGCTTACACCCTGCCCTTGGGTTCAGGCCTGCTCTTAGAAGCTAAGGAATTAATATACGCAGAATATTTCCTTTTTCACTTTGGAGTAATATTTTTGTCTAAAGAACCACAGGAAGATTGTTGCATAGTTGGGTCTATAGTTTGTTCGGGTACTTTTACATATTTGTTGAATACTTCAGCTTGTCGTACTGAAGGCTGGTAAAGTTTTATATTTTATATTTGATACTTTGAAATACTAATATTTGAAAATGGAGAAGAATAAACATGTTTATTAGAAATATACAGCTATAGTGTTTTAAGGCAGGAAGAAGAAACAATGTTATTCCCACAGAGATTTCAGTGGGAATACAGATCTCCTCTGTTCATAGCACTTGTCAACTGTTAGATTCAGTGAAAAAATATTCTAGTTGTGTCAACAAGTAATTTAAATACCAAAAATACTAACTGCAGTTTGTTTTCTCCCCCTGACCTCCACCTATGAACAATGATATGATGTAGTTCTTCTGGGCACTGAAGTGGGGAAAATACACTGTATACTTTAATATTTATGCTAGCTGTCTCATTGTTGTACCTTCCCTGCCCATCTTGATTCCTGGCTGTTATGTTTACATGGAGAAACGTTGAGCCGCCAAAGCCCAACCTACTGAATGAGGGTGGTTAGCATCAGAAAAGCTCTCAAGTCATGGATGTTCACATTTCTTATAGCCAGAACTGTCTACCCTGTGTTTTTTCTCTTTCAGAATTACGGGTCTTGTTATATAGGGCGTGGCCAGTATTGGTGGATTTTGATATTTACTGGGCTGAGAGATATTTCTTACCCGAAGCCAGTTACTAAACAGGAAAAAAAAAGATAAAACCAATATATACTTTGCTTTCTTTCCATCGTGATGGCCTGTTTTGGGACTAATACTTAAACAACAGGAGTCACGGGTCTTTACAGTAGAAGCTAATTTCTGGGGCTTATGTGAAGAGGACTTCAAATATTCCTGTTGCAAATGACCGGCTGGGTCCTTGATCAAATTTAATATTGGTTAGCAGAGTGAATTATTATTAATAGCTGAAGCTTATTATTGGTCAGAATTATAGGACCATGAGTAAGTAGCCAGAGCACTGTAAAGCTAATATTTGGTAGTGTGAACATTTGATTATCTGATATAATTTGAATAAATTTATGTTCATCTGTGGATGCTATAAACAGTAATCTTGCTAGTCATATTAACCCCAGAGTTTCTTAAGTAAACTCTAGGTCCGAAGGGGAAAAGTGTGAAGAAATGAACCTTTTTATTCGATGAATATTTATTGATATATGTAAATGCTTGTATAATCAACTCTCGATAATACCTGGTTGGTAAATCAGCAAACGTGGAGGCTGTCAGAAGGCTCTATCTTTTTACCCTCTATTACTTTTGTTCGTTCTTCCCATTGACATTAATCAGTCGATTTTGGCTAACACAATTTTGTGTTTGGGGCTCTAGATTCTCTTAATGAGAGAAAGGCAAACCTAGTTAGGGGCTGGTAGGAATGGTTGAGGATTGGTCAAATTGTGCCTTTCCTGTAGTACATGATTGAGAGTTGATTGTAAGGTGTGCATCTTAATCAGTTTCTTTGTTTTCCGAAGTATCTTTTCTGTTAACTTCTGTGACCATGATGCACATCCTTTTTGAGATCACTCTTCCTCAACTTCTTTTTTCCACCTAACTGCTCTCCTTATTTTCTCTTTCTCTCTTCCTTTATTCTTATGTAGGCCTGACCAAAGATGGCAGTAATGAAAATATTGATTCTCTTGAGGAAGTCCTTAATATTTTAGCAGAGGAAAGTTCAGATTGGTTTTATGGTTTCCTCTCATTTCTCTATGATATAATGACTCCCTTTGAAATGCTAGAAGAAGAAGAAGAAGAAAGCGAAACTGCAGATGGTGTTGATGGTACGTCACAGAACGAAGGGGTTCAGGGCAAGACTTGTGTCATTTTGGATTTACATAACCAGTAACTTTGATTCAGGGACTGAAGTCATTGGCTTATGAAAACCCGAAGCAGTGTCCTGTTTCTTTCTTTCCTTTGCGCACCCAGGGCTTCACGAGCAGTGGGGCAGCTGTGATCAAACAGCACAAGGCAACGTGTGATCTTTCTCCCCAGTCCAGCTCCTAGCTAGTCCCTTGCTGGGCTTCCCCACTTCTAGTGAAGAAAGGGGCACTCCTCATTCTTGTAGTAGTCTGCAAAGTGCATTGAGATGTTCTTGGTGGTATAATTGGTTTCTGTATCGTTTTGTTTCAACTTATGTTGTATTCACTGAACTAAATTTAGGAACTTCAGAGCAAATTGTTTTGTGATTAACCCTTGATGCTTGTCTTTCTAACACACTATTAATTGAGATGATTATAATGGACTTGATTATAAAAATGTTTTCAGCATGATTCATAAATTAAATGATTCTCTGTTGATCTTTAACATGACTGGTGTGTAAAGTGATGGTTCTTTAACACGCTGATATTTTTTTATTGTAATTTGTTTAGGTTAACTGATTTGTCAGATGGGTTAATACAAATTTCAGTGTAAAATTCTGTATTAATGGTGCTTTTAAAATAATTTGAAAATAACCCCATGTTTTTGCCTTAGGGTAGTGAAATTACTGTATTCAGATAGTAGTAGGTCTGAATATTTCTGTATGAAAGCAAAATTTATTTTTAATTTTATTTCCAAATATACATCCAGAGAAAGTAATTTGTATTTTTTTTAAGCAGGCATATTACACAAGAGGGAAAATGTGAATATGTATCTTAATGCTGTACATATTAAAATTATTCATCCTAAATCAGTCTTTTTCCATTTTTTCCTGTATTTTCTTATTAAGTGCTTTCACCTTTGGCTTAGGTAGAATATGATTTTTAGATGTATAAATTAAATTTACCAAAGTGATAATTCTCTTCAGGAAAATACATTTTTTTTTTTTTTTTTTTTTTTGCCATTAGAAGACCTTAAAAACATTTTGAATCAGTTCATTTAAAATGAGTTTGCTTCAGTAATAGCAAAAGGAACTGTATCAGCTATATATAACATGCATTCATAAAATGAGATTTCATCTGTTTCCTTACCGCTTGAAAGCGATTAGGACCTCCTGTTTCTGTTACCCTTTTAGGGAGTGGTGTTTCGTGTTTTTAAATCTGTTCGACCTTCTTTGAAACTTAACTTGGCTTTGATTCCTCATAGAGCTTAAAATTCAAATATGTTTCTATTTTTGAACATTTTATTTATTTAACTCTAGTAATTTCTCCTTTTCGAATATTCATTCCTTATGTTTTCATATGTAACCAAATTGCTTTCAGTAAGTGGAGAAGTCACCCATTTTTTTCAGAGGGGAACATGACAAATTTAGTTTCTCTGTTGGGAATCAGGATCCTAGGCTATCCAGCTGTTTGTAAGTATGTATCGCAACTCAGCCATAGCCAGAAAGTTAAAAGTATCAAATCAGAACACAGGAAAATTCCGCCTTTAACCGCCACTTACATGTGTCAGAAGAAACTGTGCAGTTTGCTCATCTTAAAAAGCATTATTTTAAAGCTACTTTTGCATATGGCTGCACACATTGTACATTGGGCAGTTGATCTCCTAAAGCTTACATGGCTAGTAAAACTCTAGTTTGTCTTTCCCTAATTAATCAGGGAATATGTTTCATTCTGTTCATGTTTCTGACAGTGAAAAGCTTCTAATTTTGAAATGTTAATATCCTGGAACACATAAGTATGATTTTAATAATGTGCTTTTTGAAAGTTTATGCGGTCTTTGTCCATATTGACTGTGTCTTCCACTTTGAGTTGGAGTACTGTGAGATATTAACTTTCATTAGGTTTAAATGAAAAACAATCTTGGGCCTCGCTCTCAACAAAATTCACATAGCCAAATGTCTGAGATGTATTTTTTAAAGCAGTCTTATTTTTCCATGCTTCGTGACTACTAACTCTAGAAGATGTGTGGTCAGTTCGAGAAGTAAATGGATTAAATTTGTGTGTTAAAATGTTTGCAATCATTAATTTCTCATCAGGCTCTTTTTTTGTCATGATAATGATACTAATGCATGTTTTATGTACAGAAATTAATTATGCTTTATTTTTGTAAGTGAAAAATGACGTGAGGAGCTAATTTTCTATTTATCTAATACCCCCTTTAGTCAGCCCTGTTGAAACGTCTCTGACGAAGGTAAAAGGTAGGGAGCTGGTGAACCCCTGACTTCTGTGACTTCCTTCAACTTGTGGCTAAGGCTTGTTTTGGTGAGAAAAAAATCAAGTTGTTTGCAAAACTAGTGTGGAGTATTTTGAAGCTGATCAAAATTACTTCGCTTAAATTTTATTTATTGTATCTGTTACAATTTTTGATTTTTCTAAGGATTTATTATATGATTTTCTGTTTCATAGTATAAATATTTCCCTAGCTTTATGCCTTCTATGCTTATTAAAAAGGCAAAATTGTATTCTGTACACTTGAATATTTATTTGTAGTTAAACGGAATTTTGAGTTGTATCACATTTACTCTGCTGTTCTAACTTCAAATACCCAGAGGAACTTGGCAGCGTGAGTTCCGTATACAGATGTAGTCGTGTCTCCTCAGAGCTGGCCGGCTTGTTTCTTTAGATGCGCTGCCATGTGTCCAGTTGGGTTCTCTGAAGTTTGGCTCAAAAACGAGGAGGTGGCCCTCTGGGGATTTCTTTTCTGCACTGTAGCTCCTTTCAGCCCCGATTGTCTCCGGGACATGACTGATGGGGTGTCAGTCATTTGGAGAACCATCTTCTGGGTGCTGGTCGTATCGAATCCCCGAGGCCTCGCCACCAGCTTGCTGCCTGGGAGAATTGCCTAGATGCCTCGGGCATAATGGAATGCTGGGCGATCCTGCCTTTTCATCTTGTGCTCGATTCTTTCTTCTAGGAACTACCTGCCTGTCTCATAGAGCTATATCCAGAGATGTAAGAAAACTTTCCTGCTTGAGTTCTGGTTTGTTTTTATTTACAGTTAGCTAGACTGAATAAAAATGTTTTCTGTGTACCCTGAAAAAGCTTGGGAGATTTCTCAAAAGTAGCTGTAGGCATAGGCAGGTATTCTTAATTTGATCGATCCCTTCGTAGATACACCTTTTGGTGACTGATATCAGGATCCTCTCTAAATAAGATCCTGGTCTATAAAATAAGTAGTTTTCTGTGATTTGGGCTGTGGAATTTTCTTTGGTTACAATGTATTTGGGGCATTTTCATGAAATTCACTGACTCACACTTTATCATCACAAGTTGATTGACAGAATTGTGTGCCAAATTCTCTGCTTCTGATATTTGTTGATATTTCTATAACCAAGTAATACATGGGAGTATTACTGTGAGGTCCTGGAAGTTAGGAACCAGGTCTTAGGCTTCAAGTCTGAGCCCAATATAGGATATTTATTAAATATTTGCTGGGATAATTAGTCTTGATGAGTGTTAACCTCAGAAGTTACCCATTGTCTAATAAAACACTGAGGGTTTTTTTTTTTTTTAAACCAACTTAAGTGAAAAAATTATTGGACTTTTTTTTTTTTTCAAGAGAAACAACATTTTGAATTTCATATGGGAAACTGACCTGTGCTAACTGACGTCTTCCCGTGAGCTTTCCAGTGTCTTTTTTTTGTTCGTATTTGAGTCTGCTTCTTCATGCAAACTTCCAGTCTCTGGTTACAATCCCTTCCTAAACTTTGAGTCATTCCATTCTCTTATGTTCTGATCTTCCCTTCCCCACTTATCATAGAGCATTGGAAGGTTTGTAGCTTTCTTTTTTCAAAAATATCTGTGATAATATTGTTACACCATCTATTTAAAAATAAAAAGGAAATTGGTGTTATGCACGGGCATGCATTTTAGCCGAACTAGACTTCCATTCTAGAGCAATTCTTTACTTCTTTTTGCTGTATGGTTACTCTGATGGTTTTTAAGGTGATTACTGGTAATAGCACTGTTAACTTTTTGAGAATTTTTTAACAGAAATTTAAAAAAACAGGTCTTATGTTCTGCCCTGAAAACATGAGTTTTAGAGCAGAGAACCGTTACTTAGGCATTTGGGACATTTTCATTTTATTTTATTTTTTTGCCATCTGTAGTCAGTGTAGAAATAAACTGTGATGTTTCAGTATGGGAAGGAGGAAGATGAGAAACTGAAGCTCAGGGTGACTCAACAGGTCCCACCAGGGCCTGTGGGAGTGACGGAAGTGACCAAAGTACAAAGTGATACCCAGCCGACCAAGTCTATGGCCAACTCTCCGAAAACCTGCAGAGCTACTTGGGTTTCTGTAATGGAGCCAGTCTTCTAAAATTATGTCTGTTGCATGTGGTCGAACCACAGGTCCAACCATTGGCTTAATGATTCAGCATTTGTATTTTGATACAGAATATTTCATCTTGAAAATGTGTGTGGGATAAGCGGCTCTGAGGCAGTTGCCAGAATAACATTAATTACTTTTAGGCAACTCATGTTTTCAGGGCAGAACATAAGACCTGTTTTTTTAAATGTCTGTTAAAAAATTCTCAAAAAAGTTAACAGAGCTATTAACAGTAATCACCTTAAAAACCATCAGAGTAACCATACGGCAAAAGGAAGTGAAGAACATGGTGATCACTTCTTCTTTGCCATTCCCTTTGGCTGCAGCCACTTCCTGATGCTTTTTTGATGACTGCCTTCAGTTGGAATGTATTGTAGCAACAAAAACAACTTTCATCCCAATGAATTACAGAACATCAAAATGCTTCCTTTTCAGGCTCTGATTGATACAATTTTCTATATACTACTTGGGAACTATTTTTAAGGAGTTACATTATGTTGTCATGAATATTGTCATGAATTTTACTGCTTGATAAGTTCCCCCCCTCCCCCCCGCTTTTTTTAACCCCTGGGCATTGACTATGGTAGTAGAGAGAGAACAGGAGAAAAATAGGGCATGCTTGTTGATTTTTGACAGTAAAGGGAGTCCACATCAACCATAGTTACAAATTTAATTCTGTCTATAATTAGGAATTATATACAATTATATAAAAGCAAAGTCTTACATACTTGCCTTGTGTTTTTCTCTGGGGCCACTTCTCTAATGTCCACAAAGTTTTTTTTTGTTTGTTTGTTTGTTTTAATTTTTCTCTATATGCTGTCACCAGTCCTGCATCACCACTAACTCCTTCTCCACCACTGGGCTTCACGTCGTTTATGGAAAAAGATCTCTTCTTAATTTACCTGAACGGAGCCTGTGTAAGGTGCTCACTGTGGTGACAGAGTTACTCTTTTAGTAGGTATTCAAAACCTTTCCCATGCTCTTCCATCTTCCAGGGTCACTTTATTCTGCTGGAAAGGCGATTTTGCTTTCAGCTTTACCAACATAGTCATCTTTGGCCTCAGTTCCATTGTCTTCCTCTCTCTACACTTCATAGCATTTCTTTATTCTCAGAATTTTCTTCATTGTTTCCTCTCATTGATCATTTTTGCAGATGTTGCATCTTCTGGTTTCCAAAGTTAAGTCTTTGCCTGCATCTCCCCCTGCATCTTCTGGCCTCATAATTTCTCTCTCTTGCTAGCTCTGTTCCTGTTCCCCGTAGGCATGCCTTTTGTTTCCTCTAGCCATCAAACATGCAGACACAGTGAGATCATGCAAACCCTTATTCCTTTCTGCCTCCCTGGGAACCGTGGGAAATTCCACATATGAGCAGTTGTCTTCTAAGAAGAAGGCAGTCAGGGGTCCCCATCAGCACCCTGGGTTTTTGGTCACCCTTTTCCCACCTGTGTTGTCTCATTGTAATGTGACCACCTCTTCCACTGCTTGTAAAACTATAACCTGAAGAGCCTTATGGGACATTTAATAACTAACAACTCAGTAATGTCCTCATCCTAAACCTTTGTTCCTGCCTTCCTTCCTAAAACTGCACTTTTGACTTGAAGAATACTGTATTTCTTGACTCTCCTCTCATTTCTTGTTACGTAGGGGCTTCTCTGTTAACGTCCTCTTTTCTTGGTGCTGTGCTTGGTGCCTTCTCTGCGTCTGTATCCTTTCTTTCTGAGACTGGATGTGGTAGTTGTGGTTTAAATATTAGCTCTGTCTTTATCATGTCAAAAATATTGAAAGCTTATTGACTATATTCTTTAAGTTCATCAACTTTAGGTAAAGTTGATGCTTTGGAATTTTGTACAGTGCATTGCACATTGTATGTCTCACTTTAAGGATTTGTGCCCAAATCCCTGGAAAAGTTTTAAATAAAGCACTCATTATTTTTTCCTGTTTCACTAAGCAAATGCTAATCTAATATTTTATTAATGTCAAAAGTTAACTCTAGCCTTTTCTCTTCTTTCCTTTTTTTTAAAGATTTTTATTTATTTATCAGAGAGAGAGAGAGCACAAGCAGGGGGAGCGGCAGGCAGAGGGAGAGGGAGAAGCAGGCTCCCTGCTGAGCAGGGAGCCCGATGCGGGGTTCGATCCCAGGATCCTGGGATCATGACCTGAGCCGAAGGCAGACGCTTAACCCACTGAGCCACTCAGGCGTCCCAGCTCTAGCCTTTTCATCAATATAGCTCTTTTGACTGTGTCATAACAGTGGGCTTTGGTGGTTGGGTAGTCTGATTCTGATTCTTACCACTCTGCTTTTTAACAGGAAAATCTGGGCATGCGTTGAGAGAACATGCAGGAGTCAGGAGAGGGACATGAACAGCATTAAACATGCATTTTAATGTTTTATGCTCATTTCTTTTGGATAATGCCCATGTATTTAAAAGTTGGTATTACAAGAATAAGTTTGATATTTGATTCTGAAATAAACTTTAGTGGGGAGTGGTCCAAGATGGCATTCAGTATTATAAGGTGGCATGCTGTTTTTAATAGAGTTTAGGAAAGATTCAAGTTTTATCTGTGAAAAATGATTTGTCACACACACACACAAGTTATGATTCTGTATGTATATAAGTAATTGGACAGGTATAGATAGCCGTATGAAACAGTTAGTTCACATTTCTTTTTTAAATGGAGTCAGTAAGACATACACTAATACTTTTTTCCAGAATAATGATGATGATAATTTCTTTTTTTTTGAAGTATAGTTGACACACAATATTCCATTAGTTTCACATGTACAACATAGTATTTCGACAACTCTACATGTTATGCTATGCTCACGACAAGTATAGCTACCATCTGATGATAATGGTATTTTCAACCAGAATAAATTGCCATTCTCAAATGGACTATCTCATTTGATGGAAACAAATTGCAATGGAGAGAGAAAGAGAAAGGAATTTAGGAACGGGGGATGATTTGACTAATATAACAGGAGTGAAAGCACCCCATGCTGAAAGTGGGGGTGTGATTAGGGTTTTGAAAAACACAGAGTGGGTCCTGCTTGGGGGCTTTCTTGTACAACCGTAGCCATTTGTTGCTGAGTGACAGATGGTGCTGCCCCCACAGGAGGTTACCAGTAATCACCACACCTCCCACTCTAAGAGCCTAGGAAGTGGGTTGGCAACTTGGAATGCCACCTTGGAAAGTTTGCTGATACATGAGTATAAAATAGCATTTATGTGATCAGGAGAGAGAACTGAGAACATCAGTTGACTGGGATGCCAAATACAGCGTGGTTAGAATGAGATAGGGTATTGACGTATGTTAGAGGTTAGACCCATTGTCAGAACTTTTATTTGCCAAGACAAGAAATAGAAAGCTATTGCAACGTTTTTAGATGAAGGGTAAAAAAATTAACATATACCTACATGATGGTGTCATTCTTACTTGTTTGTATAATTTTTTTATAAAGAAAGTTTGAGACCATAGAGGAAAAAAGCAATGATCTTTCAAACAGTAGAGATTAAAATTCTATCAAAATATGCTATCCTTTCTTTGGATGGCAATGACGATTGAGTAGGGGAGTGAAGTCCCCTGGTCCTTTCATGTGTGGTGCTTGTCATGGGTCATCTGTGCCGAGCAGACGGCCACTGGTGATGCGGGTACCGCTGAGTGGGAAATGCTATTTCCAGTCGTAATTAGGTTTTTCTAAAGCCCACCATTCTTTCAGGTCTGTGGCAAGTCATGAAGTTGGCTGACTATTAATAAGGTGATTGCAGTGCATTTTTTGTTATAGTGAAAGTAAGGTTTCAAAATGACATCTAAATGATAGATATTTATGTGTCAAAGGTGTGTGTTTTTAAAATGGTGAGTTTAACTTAATTTGGTTAATGAAGGCATTGATTTTAACTATAGATATTTATTGTATTATTTAAAAAAAATACTTTGTGTTTAATTCCCTTAGTATTTTCTGTTTATAACCCATTTTCATCTTGTAAATACCAACAGAAGGACCTGGTGGGGTAGCCAAGAGAAAAACTAAGGCTAAAGGTATTTTCTGTTTTTCAAATTAGCCTTGAGTGAATCAAGTTTAATGCTTGAAATTGCATGACATTTTCTAGATACTTTAATGCAGTTACTAATGCTAAACATTGCTTTTTGATTTGGGCTGCACCTTTGGCCAGTAGTAGTTTTATCAAGATGTCATTAAAGAATTTCTTGCCTCAAGCCTATAATTTTAAGTAATTTCCTTTTTTATGGTATCAAAACTTTTGTAACAGTCTTTAAACTAAAAACATATAATGATACCATGATATTATACTACATATAAACTTACATCTAAACTTGTTATTGTCTAACCTAAAAGCTTTCTTAGTTTGAATTTTTTAATTACTATTGGAAGAAAAGATGAATTCTTCACTGATTGATTTCATTTCTTCAGAAGCTCTGGTGACACTTTGTCTTAGAGCATAATGAAAGCCAATGTGAGCACACTTGTAGTTTTCAATGAAATGAAAACTTAGACTTATAATCTGGAGTACTGCATTTCGTTGGTATAGAATTTCCTGTGTTTTGATATTTTAATTCTTTAAAAATCACTGTACCTGTCAACCATCATATGTAGGCTAACAGCTTATTACTACAGCCTTATTTTTTATATCCTTGTGGTTTTTCTTGTTCATATATCAATATTTATGTCCGTTAGGGACAGGGGCATGGGAGAAGTGCATGTTTTTCTTTATTAACTTGTAATATTCTTTTGTGTTCAAGTGCTTGGCATATTGTTTTTAGTTTGTTTGTTTTTTAGTAAAACATTATGGCTGTGACTTGCAGGGTTTTGTGATTTGTATTTTAATTTTAAGATTAGGGAATTTTAATGTTTTAACTTTGTGTTCCATCTGAATAACTCTCAGGGAGGGAACCGTTTTTACCGTTTTATTCTTATGTCACTAATTATGAGATAAATGGCCGACAAAGTAGAGTTTATACTTCTTGATCTGGAGAGACGAATCAGACATTAAAGATTTAATATTGTACAAGTTGTGCAGAACAGGATCGTCCAGCCTTGAGTAAGCACTCTGGCAGTGGCGGGATCCCTGTCTCTACAAACAGCACTGAAATAGGGGAGGGTTCAGACCGTTGCTTCTTTATGAATGCTATTCTGTATTTTTAGAAGGTCTTAAAAAGATTTTCAGGAAGAATTGAATACATTTTGAGCTATGTGAATTTTACACGATTCTGATGGGCCTAAACGTCTTCCACATTTTATTAAAGAAATCTTTAGTTTTCTTTGTTTCTGCTTAGATGCTATGTAAAATGCAGCAAATACCTTGCTTCTTTTAGATTTCCTAATGAGGGAGCAAGAAGGTGAAATTCAAAGCTTTTGCTAGCAGCTCTGTTAAACTTTATGTAAAACGGGTTGAAAGCAGGATTGGTCTTACACGAGATTTGGAATTAGCTGTATGTTCCATTTAATTGCTCCCCTGTCTATGAGCATGGATGGACAACATGTTAGCTTGAGTGGCTCTACATAGAATAACAGGAAAGCATATTTAAAGGAATACTGATTTCATAATGTTGAATATAAGCAGACAAGAATGTCTACTTGTCATTTTAAGTACTATAGATAATGAATTTAAAATTTCACGCTCGTGGATATTGTTTTTTTCTTACTTAGCTAAGAAAATTAAATGGTATTTACTTTTTCATCTGTTCATTATATTTGTTTTCAAGGCTTGTAAGCACAAATATTTTAAGGACATGATTTTTTGTTAGAACTAAAAGTTTTAAAATTATCTTTGTATGGATACTTGTAAGTTATGGAAATTTTTTTCTTAATGTTGCCAGTGTTCCTTTAATTATGTCATTATAATTGTGAAATGTGAGTTGTTAACACTTTGTGTAAAGTTTATGGATGGATTCATTTGAATAATATTGCATGTCAGCCTTATTTTAAAACAAGTCATAACCTATTTCAAGCTGGAAAAATACGATGGCGAGTTTCTGGCATTTCTTTGGTAGCTGATATTTTGTAGAGGTTTGCATCTGGTTTTAACCTATTTAAAACTAGGCGATGAAAGTCACTTTCTGAATGAACATTTCATGTGTGTGGAGAGATGAAGACCATACTTTAGCACTAAGTTACTGTCCTGTGAATTAAGAGATGCTTTCAATAAACTTTTTTTCCTTTGATTGGAAAACCTGAAAGTTAAAGAACTCACTAAAGAAGAGCTCAAGAAGGAAAAAGAGAAACCTGAGTCAAGGAAGGAGAGTAAGAACGAAGAGAGAAAAAAGGGGAAGAAAGAAAAGGAGGATGACCGGAAGGATAAGAAAATTCCTGATGCAGATATATCCAGGAAAGAGTCTCCTAAGGGGAAAAAGGACAGAGAGAAGGAGAATGTGGGCCTAGACAAAAGTGCTAAAGCCAAGGAAAGTAGGAAAAAGTCCACAAATGTAAAGGACGCTTCTGGTAAAATGGCATCCAGAGACAAAGATGATGCAAAGAAAGGGAAAAGTTCTAGCAAACACGCACACTCAGCCAAGGGAAATAACCAGAAAAGAAAGAACTGAAAGCTCTAATATTGTCATCCCAGGAAATGGTAATGTTCATCGTGATTTGCTGCTAAATGGCATAGAAAATTTAGTATTGCTCCGGTTGGGGAAGATGTGTCAGATAGCCCTTGAATGTATTTATTGGTGCTCAGTACGTAAATTGTTTGAAATTTAGATGCACTGTCTTATACATCTCAGTTTAAAAGATGACGCTTGTAAAAACCATGTAATAAAAATGTGATGTAATAGCTTCTGTTTTTATTAATTTATTGATCATGTATCCAGATAAATGTATATATATAATATGAATTGTAATGAACATATTAATCGACTGAATACTTTCATCGGAGCTAAATAAGAATGTTAAGATTTTCCACAGTGTGTATACACAGAGTGCCTTTCAGGTGTGACAAATGCTCAGGTAGGTGGGAGGTTTTCTTCTTTCTCCCTTTACCCTTTGTCTTCTTCCCTCCTTTCCCTTCCCGCTTCCCTGCTTCCCTTTCCCCTTCACCTGCCCTTCTCCCTCTCCCCTTCCCCTCTCCTTCCCCATCCTCTCTCTCCCCCTCCTCAGGCTCCTGTGGCAGCCCCTGGGGTCCTCTTTCCCCTCAGTCTCTCGGGGGCAGCCACTTCGTCAGGCTGTTCCCTGGATCCTCCTTTTCCCTCCCCTCCCCTTTCTCTCCTTCGGAGTCTCTCCTCCCCACTCTTTTATTGGCTCTTTTACCTCCTCCTTCATCCCTCGTGCCTTCTGGCTACTCACCCTCTTCACTTCTCTTCCTGCCACTCCTCCCCACCTGCTTTTGTCACCCAGTGAATACTTAAAGTTTCTTGCATGCAGCATGCACCGTTCTGAGAACTCTGGATGCAGTCATGAATAAAAGAAAGAATTTGATTTAGAGAACAGTTTTAGAACAGTTTTATTGACAATATCTTTACAGACTCAGAAGAGAAATAATAAGACTTAAAGTATTTCAAATTAGGATATACTTTCATTTTATATCACATGGTTTTTCAGGTTATTTCGGTGGAGTGGCATCTTTCATATTTGATTGTATTATGGTTTACCATTTCTAAGGAGCTTCAAATCTGAGCTCTAACTAGAGATCAGAACTTAATCAGAAAACATTTAATAAAATGAAATTTCAATAAGAATACATTTCTACAAATGGTTTGTGCCGTCCTGTGCATGAAGTCTTAAATCTCTAATTGCAACTACTGGTGAGATTCAGTTATGAATTGGAGAAGAGCAGCCTGATTTGTTGTAACAGAATCAAAAGTGCTGCCACAAAGCTTTTACTTTTTTAAAATAATTCTTCAGGGGTGCCTGGGTGGCACAGTCGGTTAGGTGTCCAACTCTTGGTTTCGGCTCAGGTCGTGATCCCAGAGACGGGAGATCGAGCCCCATGTCAGGCTCCACACTCAGCAGTGTCTGCTTGGGATTCTTTCTCCCTTTCTCTCTGCCCCTCCTCACTGTGCTCGCTCTCAAATAATCTTAAAAAATAATAATTCTTCAGCTTTTTCTGCTAAGAGCTTAAAAACAGAGAATTTGGCCTAATTGAAAATATTTCAAGTCAGAAATGAATAAGCATTAAGCGCCAGTGTCTCTAAAAGTATTGTGCACCATTTTCTTACGTGCTGTCACCTGTCCTGCTTAAAATCAAGCAGGACATTTAGTTGACAAAAGTGCCAACTGACAGAATTTTATAGCCAGCGGGAAATCCTGGAGAATAATAGCCAATCTAGCTAATCTAATCCTATTATTTTCTTGTTCAAAAACTATGGCCCAAAGAAATTGTAACGTGTGTTCACTTGGGGTTTCCTGTGTCGATTAGTCAGGGTTTTGTTGTTGTATAGATCACCGGGACATTGTAAACCACACTGGGAATGTTATGGCTCATTTGGTTGGCAGATACAGGGGCACCAGCTTCGGGTGGATAGATCCCAAGCCCAGACCTGTCATCGGAGCTGGGTTTCTTCCTACTTCTCATCTCAAGTCTTGGCTCTGCTGATGCTTTTCCTTGACTTTTTATTCTATATGGAGTTGCTACCACTTGATGAAGATGGCCCTCAACAAGCCCCACACGGATCTTTCTTATCTGAGCAATCCTAGTGCAAAGAGCCAGTTTTCTGGAACGGCTCTGGGAGAATTGCAACGGCACTGGGTAGGCCTGGTGACCATTTGTGACCAGTCCTGTAGTGGGGATAGGTTAGTCTTCCCGGCCTGGCTTCTGTGCACGGCGCTTTGGGCGGGGGCTGGAATGGGTCCCGCTAAACCATACGAAATTTTTCCCGCAGGGAGGAGGGTTTCTGGGAGGAGAAGAGGGAGGCTCCAGCTGAGCACTGACCAGAACAAGAAGCAAAACATTTACTCGCCACACACATAGAAGTTACAACATCTTAAAAATATATCCTGATGGTAGATCTTGCCACTAAGATAAATGGATTGATTTTTTAATTCATGTACCAAATTTTAAGTGTTATTTTTTTCTACAGATTTTTTTTTTCTTTCTTGGAGAAGGGCTGATAATTATATTTGCATTAACCGAGGGCATTCTCATAATTTCTCCATTGGTTTTTAAGAGACAGAAGTGATGTGGGATAAAGTATATAAATGCTAAATTCTAAGAAAAAGAGGGGAAAAAAATCTTAGGATAACCTCATTAGCATAAGCACATTCACATTATCTATTGCCATTTGGTAAAGTGCTTGGAAATATTTTACTTCTGTTATAGTTCTCCTTTGAATATCAGCTCAAGAATTAAATTGAAACATCTCTACTAAAAGCATTTAAATATATTTCAAGAGTTCTTATGAACTGGGAATGGATTTATTTTTTTTCCTCCTTTTTTCTTTCCTTCCCTTTTCTTCAGTAAATAAAGGCTTCAGCTGAATTTATTGAAGCTGAGGTCACACTTCATCTAATTGCATTGGCACTTACTATTCAACTAAAAACTTAGTGTGGGAGAAACTTTGCTCATGATTAATGGATTTAAAACTGTGCTTGTATTCTGACTTGTACTCACCTTTTGATTCGGAGCGTAGTTATTTCTATTTCCTGCTGCTTCATATTGTTATCTAAGGATAATTAAAACCAGAAAGGTTATTACCCTTTTTAAAAAGTCATCTAAAAACAGGGACAAAAATTTCCTAATACAAAGTAGTTGGGAGTCAGAAGAAGTCCTGAAAAGTGAAAGCGAAATACTAAGAAAGTAAGTTTGTCATATCACAAACAAAATTGTTCTTTCAATTACACTGTGAGATGATACATCAGGTTTTGAAAAATGACATTACTGGCCGAATTTTCTTTAAGTTTTGTAGGATAGTATTTCACGTGAGTGGCACGGTCACTGTAAAGGTAAAGATGGTCAGTTTTACAAAAATATTTGGGAGCCTATCAATTTTTCCAAGAATCTTTTTTATCCTTTAAGATTTAGATTACTTTTTTTGAAGAACTATATCATCTCTTTCTTCATTTGTTGTGATGCGCAATGTCTGTTTCATTCGTTAAGGGCTTTGTGTGTGAATTTTAGTTATTGCTAACATCATTACTAATCACCTTTTTGAAATCTTACTACTACTTTTTTTTTTACAAGATTTTTGGTTTTATTTTGTGGGTGATTTGCATTGTGTATAAACGGTCTTATCAACATTTCACGATAAGGGAGAGACTGATAGATAAATTGACATAAATTCATCAGCATGAATACTTGAGTTAACCCAGGAGGATTCATTCTATAAGTAATTGGTTCATAGAAAGTATTTTATACTGTTATGACCTGCTTAGTCATACAACTCTGTACCTTCAGAGGTTTTAATGATTATTTGGATAATAAGGACTCCCTATACATACTTCCATTGGGAAAAAAACCAGATAAAAGTAGTACACAAGAATGATTTTTTAAATTTTAAATGTTTTAACTGTAGTATCATTTTCTATGAAATGGGTCTGGTGACTTGGGCCACAGCTCCTGGCTTTGGTTCCTTTCTCCTCTGTTCTCCACTATTCCATCTCCTGGAATAATTCTCCATTGGTAACAATTCTCCAGATTGATAACTTGGATTATTTCACTATTAATTGCATCTTGGAAATGCCGGTTTTCCTCATTTGTAAATTGAAGATAATACCTTTCCTTCATGTGGCTGTGGGAGCTAGCTGGTATTGGACCTGCATAAAGAGCTGGCACATTGTTCATTTCCCCCCTGTTCTAGCTAAAAAGAAAGTTTTCATTCTTAGGAAACGGAAGGGTGGGTTGTATGTCGCAGATCTCTAAGTGTTATTCTCATGGAAATCTTGTTTGGGAGTAATCTGAAAAGATCCCCAGTAACAGTCTTCAGCCTCCTGTCCTTCCTCCTCTGTTTGCCTGAAGACAAAACCACATGCCTTAGATGTTTATTACCGGTTTGGATATCATTTTCATATAGAAACCAATTTTCACAAAATCTTCCATCTTGTAAGCCCTACAAAGCAGAAAGTCCTCTATTTTCCTCCTCTTTGTTCTCATTTCACACCTCATTTGATTTCACTTTATGTGTATTTATCACTCTACATTAGCATCTGTGCATCCTAGAGTTCCGTCATTTATTTCTTCCTTGCCTCAAACATTACTTCTCTTGCATCCTAGGAGATGAGAGGAAGACATATACTTAAAGCTTAGGAAGACATATACATAAGGCTTTTGTTACTTTTGGTAAATACCCATGTGCTTTGTCATCTCTATTTTGCATGTATGGATCCATTCAACAAATATTCTGAGTGCCTGCAGCATACCAGGCTGTGCTAGGCACGGGGATACAAGTGACAAGGTGACTGCAGTCTCTAGTGAAATGTTAGGAAATAAACAAGGGGTTGAGGAAGAAAATAATGAACCGGAGCCAGCTGATGCCGGTGCTGCCCACTTGGTGGGCCGTGTTCCACCGCTGCTGAGGAGCCAGCTGACTCATCACGTCTCCACTGATGTTCTCTCCGATCCTCCCAGGCTGGGGGACTGTGTGTCTCCCGATTATCACGCTCATCACTTTGCTTCACTGCTGGATTTTGCTTTCCTACTGGACTGTGATTTATGTCCAGTACCTATCACGAAAGGTGAGAAAAATAGGCATTCAATATATGTTTATTGAATGTTGAACACATAAAGCACAGATCGTGTAAAAAATATTTCAGATATGTATATGCTATTGAGTAATATTAAAAAGAAAAAAAAGAATTTTTTTTTTTTTTAAGAAAGACCGAGTTTCTGCAGTAATTGCAGGATGCTTTAACCACCTTGGACGTTGCCGATCGCTGTGTTCATGTTGTATGTGTGCAGAGAAGGTGGTAAATTCGGCTCTTTTAGAAGAAACGAAGGGAAAAATTAATTTGTGGGGAAAACATGGGTGTATATTTGCTGGGTTTAAATTCTGTCATTTAATTCTTGAAACCCTTCTAAGGCGAGAGTTTTATCCCCGTTCCATACTTGTGGAAAGCCAAGGTGAATCAGTGGTAATGCACTCAAGATGGGATTCAGATGGAATTCAGCGGCAGCCCTCTTGGTTCATGAACCTGAGCTCCTGTACACCGTCTCGTGTTGCAGATGTTCAAGTGAGCCCACCGCGTTCCAGTCTTGGTGGAGACCCTTCAGGGGTCCTGAAACCCAAGCTCTTAGGAACCCTTTTGGCAGTTTTATTCTTTTGAGATTTAGGTCATCCTCTTCCTGCAGTCTGTCTGTTGATCTTGGGTCGTGTGAAGACGCTTTGAATCTGGAATGGCTCTTATTGTGTATCATGGGGCAGCTCTTTTAGTTTCTGGCAGAATTTTGACAGGGCTGCAGTTCGGATACCTGCTAAGATCTGTATTGGCTGATTATACAAGCAAGGAGCCACAATGACGATTAGCATGGTCAATCAGTATGTGCGTCTTTCTGGTTTATTGATTTTCCAGAATATTTCTCAAGATCAGGTAGCTATTAGGGTTATTCTTGGGGTATATTGATTTATACTGTTAGACTACTTGCATTTGGAAGCAGTAGCAGTCCTGAGCTCTTCCCCTTTGAATCACAGCAGCTGGAGTAACCTAGGTAGATAAGATGGGTGGCTCAGTCGTTAAGCGTCTGCCTTCGGCTCAGGTCATGATCCCAGGGTCCTGGGATCAAGCCCCACATCAGGCTCCCTGTTCGGCAGGAAGCCTGCTTCTCCCTCTACCACTCCCCCTGCTTGTGTTCCCTCTCTCGCTATGTCTCTCTCTGTCAAATAAATAAAATCTTTAAAAAAAAAAAAAATGATCAAAATTTTCAATCTCTACACTACTGAGTCAGTAAGCCAAAGATTGATAAACAGGTTTTGTAAAAATGTCTTAGCTTTTATGGGCTTAGTCTATGAAGTCCTATCTGCTGTTCTTACTTTCCCAGATTTTGTCAAGGAACTGGTTTGTATAGAACTCTTAGGAAAAATGAATCCTTTATTTTCAGTCAGAATGAATAGCTCCATGATCAGGTGACCCCAGGACCTTTCTGATTCTCACGCCCTTGCTCCTTTCTCTAGCTGCATTGGCCACATGGCTCTTCCTCGCTCCCAGCACTTTGTTCTCCCCCTCACCCCAGATCAGCTGAGGAATTTGTACTTGCTGGTCCAGAGCCTCCCTGGAACATTCTTCCCCAGCCCAAGTCACAGGGCCACATCCCTGGTTTCCTTCAGGAATCTGTTTACATTTTATCAATGAGACCTTTCCTCATCAATTCACCGTAGATAGCCTCTCCTCTTTCCCTGATGGCCTGGCACTCCCTGTCCCATATCTTCCCCATTCAATATACTTTAAATATTTCAGGTTTCTTATTTTTTAAAATTCTGTCCTCCCTATGAGAAGTAGGGCTTTTCAGTGTTCATTTTCTGTAAAACAGTGCCTTGCATTAGTAGGTGCTAAATAGTTGCTGAGTGAATGAATACCATATGCAATTTAGTTAAGTTTTAAACTGCTACATACAGATGGGAAGAAAATGCATTTATTTCCCATTGCTCTCAGGTATAGTAGGGTAGCAGTGAAAGAAGTAAGCTAATACTGGATTAAGGTAACTGTCAGATACTCAAGTTTGCTATGAATGGTTGACTTAAAGTGCTCACATCACTTACTTTATAACTTCTTCCATTTTTAATTAAAATTGTAAGAAAAATCATATTTATTAAATGCAGACATGTTTTTTTAATTTCCTAATTTTTCTGATGTGCCCGAAGAACTAAAAACAAGGTATGCTTTAAGGCAATTAATTGATTTTTCAAATCATGCAGGAGCTGTTGTGGTTGACTTGCAACTTTCATTCAACCCTAGATAATTACTTTCAGGCATTATGGTTATCCTGTTCCCTTTGCCAGCTTAGAAATGGAAATGGGTTCTGGTTTTGACTGTTAAAGCTGAAAGAGAAGACTGCTAGAAGCTTCTGCTTCCAGCTAAGATTTCCTCAAGTCCTAAGAGAAGCAAAGCAGGAGGTGGTTCTTTGCTTCTGGACATCCTCTAGTCCAAAAGAGGAGCTTGCAGCTAGGGGATCCCCGATGGCCAGCGTGAGGGTGAAGCTAGTGCTGAGAGCAAGCCCACCTGTCTCTGCACTCCTTGTGAGATTAGACAATAAATTTCTTTTTCACTTG
Source organism: Halichoerus grypus (assembly GCF_964656455.1). NCBI lineage: Eukaryota > Metazoa > Chordata > Mammalia > Carnivora > Phocidae > Halichoerus > Halichoerus grypus. The sequence continues at coordinate 68,627,022 of NC_135716.1, forward strand.
AGCTAGTGTGAGTTGGTGTTTTGTTGTATGCAGCCCTAGGAACATCAAAAGTGATGACATTCATTTCATAATGTAATTTTGAATATTTATTTCAGGGCTACATCCTTGCCATTTGTATCTCATTATAAATCCAATTTGAAAACCTTTCCTTTGATTACTGCTTGACCTTATATGTATTTTTATTTAGTTTTTACTTTTGCCTTAAAATTTTATATGAGACCTGGATTTACCACTACTTCCTGAGGAACACTTATTCACGGATCAAAATAGACTTGGGTGGCAACATAATTTCTCCAAACACCAGAATGAAAGCTTATAGGGCTAATTCTTCCATATGGCTTATCAAACTAATAAGAATTAGTCTAGAATGTGTTTTTTTTTTAATTTTAGAAAGTTTATAGGGGTCTAGGGAAGGAGATGTGTTAATGTGATCCTCAGCTTTTTTGAAGTTTACATTATGGTTTACTTTTATGCTGATTTCACCTCTGGAAAGTAGCTGTGACCAAGTATCAATAAATTTACAATTCAACTGCCACTTTGGACAGAAAAGAAAACTGCTCAATATTTTCTCTTGTTATATGCTTTTGCTTTCTCCTGTGGTTCCACAATTTCAATTTTAGAGACAACTCCAGTTGATATAGAGAAAGCTGACTATGAGAACCATATGTCTAAATATTGGTATGCTAGCAGCTTTCAAACAGTTCTCACATCGAAAATTGTTTTCAAATGAAACTTCCTGAAATTTAATAAGAATGGGATTTGTAGGCAGTTTAAATCTTTATTGTTTGTTGGGGAAATATTTCACTGCTTATTGAACCCATGGAGCACAATTTGAAAACCTGCTGCATCGAGGATTAGTGAAGAATGACCCTGTGGGTTTTCATCCAAACTGAGATATTTCTGAGGAAGAAATAATGATTGCAGCACAACGGACAGAACCTGGGACTGCTCCAGGCAAATGAGTCCCATGGCTCTGTAGTGGTGGATGCCGGGGCACAGATAGGAATCTCTTTGGTAATAGTAGGAAACTGATCTGAGTCCCCTTTCCCACCTTTATAGCCGTTAGCCTCTCTAGTGCAGCCAAGGAGCCCTCGTCCCACAGAGGATCTCTGCAGCCATTGAAACTAACAGAGTAGCCGCACCATTGGGGGTGTTCAGCCCTTGAGCAGGTGCTTACTGGGCACCTGTTATATGCCAGGCATTTCCTGAGGTGCTGAGAGTACAAAGATAAATGACACGGTTAGGAAGGTTTACCCTATTCATTCAGCAGAACGTAGTAATGAATAGTTTCATACCTGTTTCATACCTGTTCCATTAACAATTGAGAGACATTTAAATGGGAAAGAGCATGGGAGTTTTCAGTCCTGAATTCGGAATTTGAAATGTAATGGGTTTTATTAATAAGGCCTTCGCCTCTACCCATCACCCCCTGAAGTTGAACTACATTTAGGATCCGTGGTTATTTGTGTACTCCCTTTGAAATCTACATTATAGTTAGAAGTCACTGTACAGTTAGGACTAGAACACAGCTGTATCCATTGGCGTTTGTTTTGATAGTATAGCGTGGAAGATAAGTAACTGAAGCAAAGAGATGAGGTAGAATCCTGTGTATCTCTGTCTCACTATCTTTAGAATTGGAGAGAAGAAGGTGAGAGTGTGTTTTTGCCAATGAGAGAAAAATGAAAGGAAGAGTCAGGAAAAATACAAGGAATCAAAAAGAAGTAAAAGACATGGAGAGTTTTGCAGATTACAATAGCATATGTACATTAAGAGTGGTCTGAAGTGCTCAGGAGAAGAAAAATGCCTCTCAATTCTGTACTGACCTTTCCACTGTAGGCCATGGACATGCATGACACACTTCCTCTAGTAACAGTTGTTGGTACAAGATTCTCACTGGGGGTAACGGAGAGCCAGGAGCTGGTGAATGGAATGACAGACTCTGGGACCTGATTTAGCTTTCTAAAGAGTTGTATTTAGTTGAGGATGTATTTTAATGTTCTTCATATAGAATATCAAAGAAATCATTTAGTCTAATAGATTTTAGACTGGTGTTGACTTTAAAATCAGCTTTCATGTTCATTTACCCTGATGTTTTATTTTCCTTAAGACGTTAAAAAAAACACACACACATATCTTTGTTTTCATGTCTTTTAGCTCTTTATAGAACAGTACGATTGTAAATGGTACCTTGAGAAGATTGTAAATAGTTATGTATGATTTGTTCTCATTTTTAACTATAGTTTTCAAGAACAGGTAATTATATATAAATCAAAATATGGCATGCAAACAAATAACAAATTCAAGTGTATCTTAGTTGTCTTACTGCTGGATTCAGAGCTCAAGCAGCAATTAATCACTTCTGAACATGAGGAGCTTGAATTCATATTGAACTTCTTTTGGCAAGTGCAGACATGACTCTATTTTAGAGATTCGTGAAGGCTTAAGCAAGGATTTTTGTTTTATTGTTTTTAAGTGAAAGGTTAACTTAGGTAAAGAGATTGTCAAGGCCCACGTGAAGTTACAGAGCAGTCTGTTTGCCTACTTGAGTTTTTAAGCATCTCTACATTCTCATGGAGTATGAAGTCTGAGAAACTGAATCACTTGCACTATTGACGAAGTGTTCGAGAATATTGTTTTTCCTGGTTTAATATGTCAAAAAAAAAAAAAGAAAAGAAAAAGGAAAAAACTCGAGTTAACTTTGTGAATAAAAATGCAGGCCTTAAAGAAAGATCTGCTTCAAAGCCAACAGTCCCACCGGAAGAAGCTGAGCCATACCCGTGGCTGGAGGAGCAGGTCCCCGAGGATTCAGGTAAGCTCTCCTCGACTTCTGACAGGATGTGCCTCGTCCTGCCAGCTCTCTAGTTTGCAATTTCCAGAATCATGTTTTACCCATAATTTGTGTCATGATGTTTACGGAAGATGAAGTATTTTTTTCTCCTTCTCTTCTGGGATTTTGGAGTAAACTTAATGTTTTCTAGTAAAAATTTACACAGGATAATTTTAATTTTGGGGATCAAGAATCAAAGGCACAGAGGAGGTGGCACAGTTAGGAACATCATGAGCTAAATGCCAGGTATCTGGATTCCAGTTCCAGAACTTCTTATAGTGAAAGCACAGTTCGACACGTGGTGTACCCTAGTGTTGTCATGGTCGGTTCCAAGATCTAACAGAGGAGGCCTACTGGACTCCCAGTCTTTTTAAGAGGAGGGTCTCCTTTCTCCATCAGAGACTTTCCAGACCCCCACTTGGTGCTGTGGGAGGCCTCTTGTACATCCACATGAATTCATAGATGAATTCAGAGATCTCCATAGTCACCCAAGGGCCTGTGACTCACAGAAGGAAAACTCCTAAAATCTGTGAATAAATAGGCAAATGAAATTCGAATCTATTACTATCGTTTCCTGTTTGTGCTGTGATATTTATTGCAAAGTACTATTTAATTGCTGCACGGTTTCCCTTTACCTAATCGTTCTCCAAAATTTGGTTTCATTTTGCCATCTATTGGAAGGGTCTGGTATGACACTACATATTTACTAGCAACTGAAGTACTCTGGGCTGATTTTGTCACTCTATGAATAATATTTGATTTTCTTTTCTCCCTTTTAAGATCAGTATGCTGCTCTGATTTTTTTTATTTGTTCAAAACATAATCCTAGAATTTACTGTCTCCTTCCCAATCCTTTAGAGTACCATAACTCGAGCAAAAGAGCTACTTTTTTTAACGTTTTGTAATTAAATGTGTATTTGGATTTAGCATCTCAAATATTACTTTGCACTAAATAAATTTATAATTTAAAAAATACTGTTTTTCTAAGCTAATACCTACTCTGAAATGTTGTGCCATTCGTTTCAGCTCTCCTTTTTAAATTTTTGTTAATACTGCTCTACATTTAACTGATAACTTGTCCTTCTAAATCCGTTAGTTTATTTTCAACTCCTATCCTTTTCAACTTCTTGGCAGTGTTTGGTTTAGTTTAAATGTTGCCTTTTCAACCTTTCTCTTATCTAGGTTTTTGGCTTCTTTTTCTTCTCTATCTATCCTACAAACCCAGGTACATACCTCTCATTACAAAACAATAAAGTAAACCCCCTCTTGGTCCCTACAGTACTTTCTATCTGCCCTCCAGTCCCCGGCCCTGTACTAGCCAGATTTTTGAAAAAAGAATCTACAGTTGCTTTCTTTGCCTTATTTTCCACTCAGTTTTTAACTCATTGCAATCTAGCTTCTGCCTCTCCTAATCCTTCCCAGAGGAAAGGAGGAACATCACAGAATCATGGAAAGGTGGAACAGCATGGTGGACTCACCGAGTTCAAACCGGTGCTGGTAGCAGGTGATTCTGGAGAGGCATGTGAGGGCTAGATTGTGGAGCTCTTCTCTTCTGTTCTGAGGAGCTTAGATTTTCCTCTTTTCCTCTGTTCGGGCCGAGGAAGCCATTAAAGGGTTAAGCAGAGAAGCAGAGTACCATCCACTCCAGTTACTAATATTAGATTCTCTGTGGATGGTGCTGTCAGCAGTTGTAAAACTAAGAATTGGTTAGGAAGCTGTCATGGGCATTATAAGAGCCGAGGAGGGAAGAATAGAGATTGGCAGGCTCTTCTGTAATTGTATGCAAATACATATAAAAATGGTTTGTGATATACAAACATCTATAAAAATAGAAGGCACTTTTTGTGCTTCAGGAATGGTTTTGTAATGTGATTAGCCTAACCGGTTCTTAAACTCTTTTCCTATCTGAAGTTCAAATGAACTTACCCTGTTTTTGTCATCGAGGATTAACTTGTCAGTATAACTAACTGATGTCATTGGCATTATTTCATGTGACAACATGGGTGATACTAAGTCTAGTGCTACTTCAATTTACTGAACATGGATGTTTGTTAAACAGAAAATTTATCGTAGTGTCAATGTCATTATAGCTTCTTGTTTGTTGTGTGATGTTTCAACAAACCCGGTAATCCGATAAGCAGCACAGTGTTGTCGGAAGGTCATTACTGATAATGTTGACTTTTGTAATTTATATCTATTTGAATCTATGGATCTGACTGTCAGACGGGCTTCTCCAAAGCCGAAAGGATTGTCAGTTATCATGTGGGTTCTTGTCCTCAACTTTTGACCTTCTCAGTCCTCACACAGTGGCCTGTCAGGTGCTCTCATGTATGTTGGCCTCATCTTCCACATTTTCATCTTTATTTCCAAGTACTTCCCTTCCTGAAAGCTTTGCCCATCCCCTTTTCTTTATTCTATCATGATTGTGAATTTTGTTAATTAGAAACTGAAGTAATTTTGCTCTGTGAGGTGTTTGCTAAACATTTATATCTGCTGTCAAAATAAAACCAATCTTGGGCGCCTGGGTGGCTCAGTTGGTTAAGCGACTGCCTTCGGCTCAGGTCATGATCCTGGAGTCCCGGGATCGAGTCCCGCATCGGGCTCCCTGCTCAGCGGGGAGTCTGCTTCTCCCTCTGACCCTCCTCCCTCTCATGCTCTCTGTCTCTCATTCTCTCTCTCGCAAATAAATAAAATCTTGAAAAAAATAAAATAAAACCAATCTTAAATATTTACTGTGTTTGCCGACATACAAAAAAAAAGTGGCAAACGGGTATGAAAAGGTAGCATAGTTGATGAACCAAATATATTCATTTGAATGTGTGTACCTGGAGGTCATGTTTCATGTTCTTCATTAATATCTAGATTTTTTTCTACTTAGTTATGTTTTGTAATCATTTTAGGACCTCGGAATATTGAAGATGAAGTAGAACAAATTCAGCCCCTTCTCCATGAGGCAGTCTACACAGAACATGGTATGAGTTAAAATCCATTTTCTCATGCATTGCTTGCTCAAATAATGGTTAATTACATAAAGTGACTTAGACATTATTTTTAAATTTAAATCATAATTGAGTGTTTTTTTAAATTATTGGAGGACAAGTATTTCTGAAAGAGCACTAGACTTGTTTTATCTTACCCTGCCTTACTGTTAAGGAAATTATCGCATAGATTTAATAAAGAAATGGTTAGAATAAATGAGAATAAACAAGTTAAGACCAATGATACATTAAGAACAGATGGCAAGAACAGGGAAGAGGAAAATAGAACACAACCAAGCAAGCTGTAATGGGCTATCTGGAAGCTGTCATCAGCTGAACCTGGCTGCATGCTTGGGTGGTCACCATAGCAAAAAGGGAAACTTTTAATTACGTTGGTTATGTTACCAGAGAGGAAATGAACATGCTGTCTACTTAGAGAATATAAAACATTTCCCCAGCTCTTACATCTAAAGCATTTCTTATATGTAGTTCTGTACAGAGAATATTAAATGATGCTTTAGAAACCCATGCTTTAAGATTTTATGAGACTGTTTCTTGAAACATCCCTTGATAAAAGCAGAGAGTATAACCCCAAGATGTGACTCACAAAGGGATTTCGAAGAAGGCAGAACACATGGTAGCCTGATACGCCTAATGGTTTGGTGTGAGCTGAAGAGTCCTAAAGGAAAAAAGTATATTTCTTAAAAACAACTGGGACTCTCTATCATTGAAACTGCTTTAGCAGGCCTGCTAAACTGTCTTACTCAGTCTTAGGTGTTTGGGAGTTACGTGTAAAGCACCCATCCAGCTCCGTCTGTGCTGTGCTGGGGAGACACGCTGCAGCTGAGCTGTAGGTTTTCACCATCAGCTCTCCGCGGTCTCAGAGCCTGTGTCCTTTCATTACCGGCTTCTGCTCAGCCAGGAAAGCCCCTGCACCTGAGCGTGCGTCTGCCTCTGTCGGCAAGCACAGGCCTTCCCTTCCTGCATCTTTTCTTTCACTTTAACCTAACACAAGGATGATGCAGTCTGAACAAGTCAGTGATTTCAGTATGATGAGGTCGGTGCCTTAACGGTGAACTGTAATGGCTGTGTGGGCCTTGCATAGACTTTGGCATTAGCAAAGGCTTCTCCGAAGAGGTGACTTTCTGACTTAGTAGCCGAAGGATGGCGTCATGCTTTGCCAGGTGGTTGTTGTTCGGGGAGGGTTCTGAGCAAAGGGCGTGGCCCGTGGGCAAGCCCAGAGGAAAAGAGGATCCAAGAGTAGTTTGGGGTGACCGGCCAATGGAGTACCTAGGTGGAGAGTGATTGGGAAAGGGTGTTTGTACTTGATTCACAGAGAAATAGGAACCATTGGAGGGCGCCAGGGAGTGCTGTGCCTTCTTTCTGCAGTGTGAACATGAGCAGAGGGAGCGTGCTGGAGGGGAGAGGAGTTGGGGGGCTTTACTGGTGATCTGAGTGGGTCAGGATGGTTGGTTGAACCAAATTTAGCCAAGGTGGGGAGAGAGAAATGTGGGACGATATGGTAGACATTTGGGTGGGTGGGTGTACGAAACCAGACAGAAGGGGGCCGAATCAAGTCTAGCATGCCTGGGTTTCTGGCCACAAGCCTTCCTCTTGGACTTACTGTGTTCTTTACTTAGAAATTCACAGAGGCCATGGTTTTAAATGTTATTTGTGTTGCTTCTGAGTATGTATCTGCAGCCCTATCTCCTCTGTTGCTTCTGAGTATGTATCTGCAGCCCTATCTATCTTCTGAGCTCCTGGTTTATCCAGCTGCCTGTTGATCTTCATTTGCATGTTTTATGGGTATCTCAGACTCAAAATGCACTTAAACAGAATTCTTGATTCCTTTGCATTTCATAGCTCTCCCCCCAACCCCCTAAAATTTTGCTTTTATTCCACTCTTTTTATATGTTAGGTCTTGGTCTCTCCTCTACTTAGTAGCTTAAGCTAAAAACCGGGGAGTTTTCCTTATTTTTCTCTCTCCTCTTCTCGCCTCCTATGGGACCCGCGGGCAGGTCCTGCCAGCTTGGCCTCCAGCACGTATCTGGACCACAGTGTGGCAGCGTCACCGTCCCCTCCTGCATTGCTGCTGCAGCGGCGTCCAGTTGGGTCTGTGTTTGATGTGCCTTATGTGGACCTGGTCTTTTTCTTTTCCTCCTCTCAGTCACTTTTCTGCAGCCCAGATGCCTCTCGTTTCCTTATAATTGCCAAGTCTGTTTGCCTCGGGCCTTTGTACGTGTTATTATCTCTTGCTGGTATGTGTGTGTTCCGGTCTTCACATCTTACCCGATGGAACATGGCCTCCCTGACCACCATCTCTGCAGTAGGCTCTCTGTCCAGGGCCTTCTGTGCTTCCTCGTGGTGTTTCAGGGCCTGTGGCTGCCGTGTACTCGCTGTGTGGCTTTAGCCGAGTTTCTCAAGTTCCTCATCCTTCGAAGGGGGGTAATAGTACCTACTTCCGGGGTTACTGTAAAGGCCGAAGAGGGCTTGGCAGTGCCGCAGATGTCGGCCTGCAGGGAACTGTTTTGCTCGTACCGGGCTGTCACTGACTGAGCAAGGGAGACTCATAACGCATGATGTTCGGTTGGTTTCCCTGCTGAAAACAAGGGACTTTCCGTTAAGTAACGAGCGGTGGCCAAGAGCTAAATCCTGCCCATGTGAAAACCATGAAGTTGCACTGGATAACACAAGAGTAAGGAAAAAAGAATATGGAAAAGGGGGCATGATAAAATCAGTGAGAGGAATTAGAATTGGTGATTGGTTTGCCGATTGGCAGAAAATCTGAAACGAGGAGAAACAATGTAGCAGGCTGTGTTGGAAAGACAGAAAACGAATAAATAGCGTGGCCATAAATGGGCCTGCATGGTTCAGTAGCAGTGGAGAGTGTCGCTATTCCATACTAAAGGTGAGGGAAGGAAGGCTTCCTGCAGTGTTTGAGGAGAGTTTAGTGGCAGCAGAAATAGTAATATCCTTACGATGATGATGATGGTGATGATGATGATAAGAATAACACAACAAGAACAGTAACACCTAAATGCTTGTTATGGGCTGGGCAGTTTTCCAAGTGCCTTAATCCTCACAACAATGCTATAAGTAGGTACTCTTACTATTTCCTTTTTATGGAAGAAAAGTCCGTGGCACAAAGTAGTTACATAACGTCTCTGGGGTCACACAGCTGGTGTGGATTTGGAGCCATACACTCGAGACCCCACACTCCTAACCATTTTACTGCCCTGTGAGCACAGCTAAGTCGCTTGTGTTGCTTGGTTAGAGTATTATGTATAGGACATACTGTGCTTGAAGCCATGTCAGGTTACAATTGGGAGAACTTTTTGCACCAAGATGACAAGCTAAACCATATTGCAGCGGGATAAGTAGCCTATCCAACACCTACACAAAAGAAGCAGAATAGCTTAGTATATCATAAAAGTTAGTCTCAGAAGAGAAAAATGGGCATTTCTGCATAACTCACAGGCTCCACATAGCAACCTTTAGATGCAAAGTATAGTACAGGTGACCTCATGCAGATGACCTAGCATACGGCTGAGAGAGGTAGCTGGCTGTTCTTTGCAATAGAACATTTTACGGAGTTATTTAAGATTGTTATGTGGAGTTTTAGGACAATTCTCAGTGAGAGGTCACAAGGTGATCTCTCTAACCTGGTGATAGTAGAAGAGGCAAATACGTTAACAATTATGAATTCATTTATTCATTCCTTAAATACTTAGCATTTCCTATGGTTAAGCATGGCCCTGAGTGCTGGACATACATAGTAAATAAAATATATGAGGTCCCTATGCTTGGTGAGTTCATGTTCTAGTGAGAGAGGGCCTTCCCCCCCTCCCACCCTCAGGTGGACTAGCACTCGACCAGAGTGAGGGCAGAGCTTCAGAGTGGGCAACAGCCTGTGCCATGGCCCAGACGAGGGGCAGCGAGTGCCCAGCAGCAGGAGCGGGTATGTGGCAGCCTTTCGGAAGCGGCTCATGCGTCCGTGTTGGCTGTTGTCTGTGGGCCCTTGTTGTGGACTCATGTGACTCTGTTCATTGTGATCGTTCAAGGAGACGATGTGCAACAAGAAGAGGATGGACAAGCGAGAGAACCACAACTGGAAGATGATGATTTCCTCGTAGGAGGTGATGCAGATGATAGATTTGAGTCCCTGGAGACTAGAACATTTCATGAAGGTAGGACACATTTTTTTGGTTTCAGAATAAAACCCAGTAGACAATTTGTAATTATGATTATTGAAGTCTTTCTTAAACACCTTTAAAACCAATATTTAATTTTTATCTGAAGTTTATTTTTAAGTGGAAGCTGGTGAAACTAATTTTTTCCCTAAAATAAGTAGATATCTTGATTTTGATTCAAAGCACTTTTTTAAGGAAACTGTCAGAATATATAAGTTCCTTATAGAAAGTAAGTGAAATGCTTTAGCACATTACGGTTACTGTACACTTCTTCCTAGAGTGCCATGTATTAGAAGAAATTCAGAAAACTGATGAAATATTTTACTTGGCAATCTATCACAGTCTCTTGCTCTAACATGAACTCCATAGGCACAGCTTATAGAACACAATTCTTAGCTTCTGTACCAGGCATTGACAACCTTTTTCTGTAAATAGCTAGAGGATCAATATTTTAGGCTTTGCAGACCATATGGCCTTTATTGAAACTACTCAGCTCTGCTGTCATACTGCACAAGTAGTCTTAAATAATACCTAAATGGGTACGTATGGCCATGTTCCAGGAAAACTTTATGTACAAAATCAGGAGGTGGGCTTGCTCTGGGCTACAGACCATAGTTTGCTGACATCTGTTCTGTGTCAGTATCTTCCATTAAATGCTGGTTATTTAAATATCCACTGAGTAGCTTCCCTTGGATCATTTGCAGAAGGCAAGTTAGAGCTACAGTTATTCACTGTTGACATATAGAAGGAAGTAATTTCTGTAATGCTGAAAACTTTTTCTCATGTATTTTGAGTTCTGCTATGTTTTAATGTGATACTACCGCAGTTATTTATTTGAAGCCTTGTTAAATGAGCACACATGCTTTGTTCTTATGGTATCTATTCTCCGTTCTTTTTTAAGGTGGCCCTTTAAGACTTTAATGAGTTCTTGAAAGATTTTTTTTTAACTTTTTAATTAATTTATTTTTAAAGTAAGCTCTATGCCCAATGTGGGGCTTTAACTCACAACCCTGAGATCAAGAGTCACATGCTTTACCCACTGAGCCAGCCAGGCGCCCTGAAAGATTTTAATCCACAAGTTGTATTCTGATTGATTAATGATGTTTTATTTAGAGTGTAGAAGTATATAAATGATATAATTGTATGTATATAATTGTATACATAAAATGAATACTACTGAAACATTGAGATGGATGTTTCATTTCTAAAGAGTAAAACTAAAAAAAAAGGTTGACAGCACCCACACAAAACCATATAGCCCATTGTGTTCCACCATATAATAATCATCAGAGTCTGTGGTTGAGCTGCTTCAGGACCCGTGCAAAAGCATAGCCCCACAAGCCACAAAGGATCTGGATAAGAGGTATCTGGCAGTGTTTAAGGATTAGCTAAGCCTCAGTCAAGTTCAGGCAAGTAGAAAGACTGTGAGAAACAAGTAATAAGTGAAATCCACAGCACTAATGAAGGTAGGAAGGGTCCAGAGCCATAAGGTCTTGGATTCAGAGAGGGAATTTCTTGTGAATATGGTCCATAAAAGATGTACTTGATATCCCTACAAATAGTTTTCAGTCTTGGATGCAATCAAGATCGTGTAGAGAGCTTTTAAAAGAATGCTTTGACCCACCCTAGACAAGGTGAATCAGAATGTCTGGGGTGTGGAGCCTCTAAAACAGATCATGGTCAAAGTTCCCCAGGTCGTATCCAAGTGCAGCGGAGGTTGAGCAGCACTGTGGCCAGCCTGGTGATTTTTTCACGTGTCTCCCCTCATGTCCCAGGCTGCTGGGTGTGACCAGGCTAAGGCGTGTGCCTCCATGCTCATAGCCAGGGGGAATCTGGTGGAGACAGCACTTGGACAGGCTAAAAATTGAGTGGCGAGCTAGCCTGGTCACAATACAGTTGGTAAATGGTTGCTAAGACTTTTTTTTTAAGCATATAAAAGTAATGAAAAAGTAAAGTATATCTCCTTTTCACAATATTTAATGTATTGGGAAGCTAGAAGCAAGAAGCTCTTGATTTATGAGTGAATGTATTTCCAAAAACTTACATTCATGCTTATTGTTGAAAGCAGGAAATATGCTTTTCCATAGAAATAATGTTATAAGTGATGGTTTGATTCCCATACCAACCTACAAAATTGTATATAATGCATAATTTTCTATGAAAAATGTACACTCAAAATGATTTTGAGCTTGTATATGAGTTTAGCTGCATTGTGCATTAAAAGTAGGAATTTATAGACCAGCTTTAAAACTTCAGACCTTTGGGGTGCCTGGGTGGTGCAGTTGTTAAGCGTCTGACTTGTGGATTTGGCTCAGGTCGTGATCTCAGGGTCATGAGATTGAGCCCCATGTCAGCTCCATGCTCAACATGGAGTCTGCTTGAGGCTGTCTCTCCCTCTCCCTCTGCCCCTCCCCACTCGCTCTCTCTCCCTCTCTTTCTCAAATAAATAAATTTTTTTTTAAAAAAAAGAACTTTAGGCCTTTAGTTATCAGTTTTTTTAAAGAGTTTATTTATTTGACAGAGAGAGACACAGCGAGAGAGGGAACACAAGCAGGGGGAGTGTGAGAGGGAGAAGCAGGCTTCCCGCGGAGCAGGGAGCCTGATGCGGGGCTCGATCCTAAGACCCTGGGATCATGACCTGAGCCGAAGGCAGACGCTTAATGACTGAGCCACCCAGGCGCCCCAGGCCTTTAATTATCATGTATGTTACAGTTTCTCTGGGAAAAAAATGCTTCTAATTTCTAAGTAAGGGATGCTGATAAAATGATTTCCACACTTCCCTGGTATCTCTTGCTCCCTCCTGTCTTCGGCCAACATGGCTCAGGAAGATTGACAGTTACTCAGAATTTTGGTATCTTAGATGCTGCTTAAATAACACATTTTAGTTAAGACAGTTAAGACACTCAAATTATCTGAAACAAGGAATTTGATATTTTTGAGGTTAGGAGTTATAGATTGGGGGTAGGAAGAAGTACTCCTAAAAAGTTTATAAATCGAGAAAAGCTTACTTTCTGACCTAATCTTTAATTGGGACATAGATTCAGTGTGAACCTAAAAGTTGTTTATTGAAAGTCTTCAGAAATGAAAAATATTTACACTTCATATAGTTGTTACATTAACAAGGGTCAGTGGAGTAGTGAGGATCCTGTGGGGGCAGCATTTTGCTATTGGGGGTCTGCGGGTTCAATTATGAACTCATTTACCTTTCAGCTCCCCATCTTAGAAAGTCTCCTCTGTCTTTCCTTGTGTTCCCATCTGTAGACACTGTGCTTTTGCTCTAGAAAACAAGACACCACAGTGGAATGTGAAGTAGACTAAGATAGCCCCTTTCCTGGGTCCAGCCTTGTCACTGTGTTACTCTGTTCAAATCATCCTCTCATTAGTCCAGGCTGTGGTGGTGTTGAGTGGGTCGAAGAGAATGTGTAAGGCATTTCTAAGTGTAGTTCTAGTAAAAGATAAAGTGTTCAGCAAACAGTTAATGGATATTTTCATGTTTTATTTTAATAATTATTTGCTTTCAAAATAAAATCAATGGCAAGCATAGATTGAGGATATGCATCTATAGTATATATACATACAATTTTATGAAAGTACTACTATTGATTTGATGTTACTCTTTTCAGAAACTGAAGATAGTTACCATGTAGAAGAGACAGGTGAGATTTAAACTTAATAATATTTTTTTTTAATTAGAATGAGTCTTTTCCTATGAAAAGAACATCATGAGAAAGAGAAAATATTATCTATGATTATCTATTAATATATTTTATAATATGTCATAAAATATGTAATATGTAGTTAATTGTTATATATAACATATATGGTGTCATAATTTCATGTATATGTTTCTTTGTGAATATAGTTTTTGTGCTTTTGAGGTCTGCTTCCTGAAGATAAACACCCAGTAGTGGGATTGCTAGGCCAAGAGATAGAGTAGAAGTACATGTTTTGTAGCCTTAAATTACAAAGTCACTGAAAGATCAAGATTGTGTATTGTCACTCGTCATGCATCCCCAGAAGATATGGCCACACTGGAGATGGACATGTCATCTTTCAGTAAGCCTGTGTTGGCCAGTTTTTCTTCCGGTGCTGGAATAGATCCCTCTCTCTGTGTTTGAGGACCACATGATACTCTTGGCTAGCATTTAGGACCTACATCATTTCAACAATATGTATTTGTAAATACTAGAACTGTATTGCGGTCTGGGAGTACTCAGGTACTGAGTTCAAGTGTGAGGGGCTGGGAAGTGTGTGTGCCCTTCCTCAGGCACACTCTTGCAGCTGGTGCTTGCTGAGGGGATGGGAGGAGGGCTCACCTGCCCCGCCATCTCTGTGGTCTCTGTCTCTCTCTGTCTCATTAGTCTTTTGCTGAATATAGTTGAATTTGCATAATCTAAAGTTTGTGGTTCGATTATAAACCCATTGGTGATGGGGACTATCTCATTCATCTTTGTATTTGGCATTTCACAAAGGTAGTACCTGGGTGTTCCATGAGTGAATATAAATGTGAGCATCATTATGATTTGATTTTACATTTCTGGCATTACTGGATATTGCGCTTTTCCTATTTTGAATACCAAGTGTAATCCTTCTTGAGATATATTTGTAATTTCCTAATCGTTTCTTAACTTATAGCTTCACAGGCTTATAATCAGGATATGGAAGAAATGATGTATGAGCAGGACAATCCAGGTTTGTGATATGTGTTTCCGTTTAAGGCACTGGCCAAGGCCAGTCTATCCCAGGGTAAATGATTCACTCTGATTCAACACAGAGTCCTCTTTATAATACTCGCAATCATTTTTGGTTGCCCAGACATTTATAGAAATTCCTGAATATAGTTTAATATTACATGGAGGAATGAGGGAAAAAGGAGATGTATTTTTCAAACCACAACTGGGACTTTGCTCTTTGTAGATAGGATGGTGGGAAGGCGATTCGGAAATTGGCGAGGCAGTGTGGTGTAGTGGAGTCTGACTGGTTCTGCTCCTTCCTGTCCTTGTGACTTAGAGAGCAAATTATGGAACTTTATTCAGCTTAAATTTTATTGAATGATAATGATAATATCTCTCTTACACAGTTGTGAAGATTGGAATTAATTTGTAAATACTTTAGAATGGCATCTAGTAATGTGTTTGGTTTTTTCATGTTTGACAGAGGTGAATATTTTTCTCTATAGATGCCACGGAACCTGTAGTAGGTGATGATGAAAGAAGGAACCACGAAGCAGGTACTGGGTGAATATTTTCATTAGATTGTAAACATTATTCAAGGCTTTACAGTTGTAATGCTATGTTAACATGATTTTTCTTTCAAAGGAGTCAAAGAAGTAATCTTAACACCTAATAAAAGTCTTTTTGCCTTGTAACAAGATTAGATTATGAATGGAATATCAGGCTTTCATATTTTAGCTCATTTACACTGGCACCACGACGAAACAGGATATTAATCCTTAATGCTACTTTTGCATATCTTACTTTATGCCAGTTTGAGGAATTTTTATGAAAATAATTTACTCATCCTTTTGTCTAGTTGTTGGGCAGAGGCACGTACCACTGACTGCAGACGCTGATATTTAAAGGAATAGAATTCTGTATTTGAGATTAAGTTGTGGTTTTTAGCTAAGCACTTACATAGAATGACCCATTTAATACTGAGTTTTATTCTCTTTCTTGCAGATGACCTTACATACCAAGACTATGATGAACCAGGTTTGAAAATGCTTCTTAACCTTAAGCCATCTACTTGTTTTAAAATCTACACATAGTTTGTAGAGTATAGAGGATAGTGTTTTAAGCTTCAAATACCATAACTTAAAAGCTCCAAATGAATGGGAGTTTTCAAAGAATTTACTTGGGAAGGTGTTTACCTCCTCCAGTGGTGCTGCCATTGACTAAATAATTTTTCTTAAATTCTTTGCAAGTTGCCTTCGGAAGCCGTTAAAAATTATTCACAAGAATTTATGTCATTATTTTATAGTCTTAGCTCTCTTTTGACTAGCATATGTCTGGTGCATAGAAAACCAGTCAGAGTTGAACTACTCTAGTTTCTTCACTACAAAGTAATCCCACTCTTAAAGGTGATGGATCCACTAGCATGGAGAAAGGTACAAAAGAATTTCACTGCAGGCTTAAAAGTGGCATAAAGAAAAGAGTTCGGGCATGTTTTTGGCATGAGTGGCACTAGATTCAGATTTAGGCAATTATAGCTTTGTTTGTTGCCCGAGCACTCCCCAGGCTGTTTTGTTAAACTTCACGAAGTAGATTCTATTTTTGCGACTTCCGGGAGAAGGAAATAAGGTTCAGAGAATGTAAGTGATTTGCGTAAGTTGATATGACTAAGAAATGATAAAGCCAAGGTGTGTCATTTTTATTCCATTTTTATTCATTTTATACATTCACGGATGACTGTAAAAGGAGAGAAGTCAATTGAGCATAACTTCATGTGTGAAGCAAGAAGGACGAAGAAATGTATAGTGCTTGAGTCAAATATGGAGGACTTTCTATGTGCTGGATGGTTTGGGGGCTTGACATTCAAATAGGAGCAATATGGAATCCTACTGTCAAGAAATGTATGGTTTCATGACAGTTGGTGGTTCTCAGTTGAAGAAAATTAGGAGTGGCTGTGTATAAACCTGATATGTTAATTTATTAAGCATATGTATTTAAGATTTAAGGTCCTACTAAGATGACCAGTCATGGTGGCTATTTCTAATGGGATATGAATGATGCCATTGGAAGCATCCTGGATTCTGTCTTTAAGAACTAGTATTTTTATAAGAAATAACTTGGCCACTATGATTGCATCTAGATTTTCTTTTCAGTTTCAAATTTAAGGGAGAAAATAGGAATTTGGAAATTAAAAGTTGTATGTAGAGATGAGACTTGAGATAATTTTCTAATTTCTGCCACTCATTATAGTGTTTGTCTAAATATGCTAGGAAGAACATGTTTGGAAGGCAGTTTGCAGACTAGATCCAGAGAACTTTAAAATCAAACTTGAAAGAAGTGTAAAATTAGATACCGTGTTAAAAAAAGATATTGTAAAAATAAATGTGTTTTCATAGGCAGAATATCAGAATAAATATAATTTAACATGTTAAAAAAAATAGTAATAAATAGGACCTAAGGGGTCATCAGAATTTGAGACACTTTGGGTCACAAGATTTTGAGATACTTTAGATTACCTTGCTGTAGAACCTAAACTTTTTCAAACAAAAGGGATTTAATAGAATTATTAATAGGATTATTCACTGTGTTCTAAAAAGATACCTTTGTAACATTCAGGAACCAGGCTAGGGAAACCAAGTGAACATATGTAAGTGAAGCTGTAAGTAGGGTGAAAATAAAACTATTTTTCAGGGATGCCGGAGTGGCTCAGTCGTTAAGTGTCTGCCTTCGGCTCAGGTCATGATCCCAGGGTCCTGGGATCGAGCCCCACATTGGGCTCCCTGCTCAGCGGGAAGCCTGCTTCTCCCTCTCCCACTCCCCTTGCTTGTGTTCCCTTTCTTGCGGTCTTTCTCTCTGTCAAATAAATAAATAAAATCTCTAAAAAAAATCATTTTTCAGTAGAAGAACAGAATATATTCTGTATTAAACTCCCTACATCTAGAACCTGGAAAACATGTGGCTTATTAAAGCTATGGAGGTAACCAGCTTTCATATTAAAAATCTAGAAAGCATCAAGCCTACATTGGATATACCTAGGAAATGACAGTACCGTCTCACCTTCTGATTGATTTATTCATGTACTGCATATGTATTAACTATTTTATGTCTAAAACAGGACTGGGGCAGTTCCAGTGAGGAAGACATACATAGTCCATATTCCTATGGGCCTTATATTTTAGCGGCAGGTGGGGGGGGAGAAATTACACAAAGAGCTTCAATTTAGTGTTTTTCCTCACAATTGTGCTAAGTGCTGGTGAGAACAGGGACGGTGTGTAACAAGAGCATATAGTGAAGAGACCTACTTAGTTTGTGGACCAGGGAAGGCTTCCCTGAAGTTGGAGGTGCCAAGGCAAGGGGAAAATGTGGCCGGAATGTCGTAAGAAGCCTCTGAGGTGGGAAGATATGTCTGGAGTGCTGGCAGTCTAATCTGGCCTGAGATTGCACTATGTCTGGGCTCCAGAGGATGCCTAGAGCTAGTCAGGGATGTTCACCTACCCTCAGGGCGTTGTTCAAGGCACTACAAAATCAGATATGCATTTTGTAAAGATTGATCGGTCTGATGTGTAGCAAATAGACTGGAGAGAGACAAGAGTGGATATGGGGAGACCAGTTAGTTTAGTGTCATTATCCCAATCTGATCTTGCCCTGAGTCCCATCTCTGCCAAAAGAGGAGTCAGAGGAGATGAGTTTCAGGAAAGGGATGTTCAACAGTGTCCCATGCTGGTGAGGACCCACGTGAGGTGAGCACTGAACACATGCCTTGGATCTAGTACGACAGCGGCCTCCTGGTGACCTTGGCAGGAGCCATTTTCAGTGGACACAGATGAAGGTGGACAGAGATAAAGTAGTTTCAGCCAGAGTGGTGGCAGTGAAGGGTAGCGGACAAGCTGAGAAATGTAAGGAGATAAAATTGACAGGGTGCGTGATGTGTGGGTGTAGCTGGGGGAGAGAGCAAGGTGTCAGGAACCCCGTCCACTGTTCTGGCTCATGCCCTTGATGGATGGCGGTGCTTTTTGCCTAAGACAGGCAGGACTGGAAAACAGGAACGGGCCAAGAGGCCGTGAGTCCAGTCTGTGTGTGTTGACAGTGTGTGTCGAGACATCCAGGGGGATATGTAATAAGCCAATTGGTGGTGCTTGGATCTCAGCAGAGACCTCTCATTAGTGGCTGTGAGTTTGGGAGTCATGAGTCTGTACAAGATAATTGAAGCCAGAGGCCGAGATCACTTATGGCGGAAGGACAGTGTAGGGGGATGGGAGTCTCTGGCTGGCCTTTGATGAAAGCCAACATTTCATGCCTGGTAGGACTAGGACAGGTGATGAAGATTGAGAAGGAGAAAGGAAGGAATTGAAGGTGAACACGGTCACACCAAAGTGTTTGAGAAGGAAGGAGCTGCTGAGAGATCTAACTTGGTGAGGTGGATCGTCCACTAGATGGAACGAGGTGGTCTCGGAGGAGCCTTGGCAGGGATGAGTCAGGGCCACAAGACAGATGGCAGTAGTTGGGGAAGGAAGTGAGGGGTGAGACAGCAAATGTGAACGACTCTTTGAAGAAATGAGATTGTGAAATGGAGGGGAGAGGTGGGGCAAGGGGAAGCAGGCTCAAGAAAGGGCTTTTTTTTCTTTAAGTTGCTAGAGACGTGAGCGTGTTTAAATACAAAACAGTTCAAAGTGACAGAGTGAGCAACCCAGCGCTGCTCCTCTGTCTTACCAGGACCACCAGAAGGACAGGAGATGATGGGTTAAAAATGGTCCCTTACTCTACCTAGCACTGAGAATAACATCTGAAATATAGTAGGTGCTCAAAAAATTTTCTTTAGTAAATGATCGTAAAGAATACATCGATAACTGTGCTAGGAAAATAAGAAAGCTCAGTCTAAGTGAACCAGAAAATTTGAGGCATTTTGGAGAATTGATAAAGCTGGGATTGGGTTGACCCAAGAAAGCTGTGACCCAGCCGCGCCCGAGAGAAGAGACCAGAGCCTCCTTTGTAGCAGAGCACAGAGCCACTGAGCCCCATGCAAGTAAACGAGGAGAAATGATGGGCCCTGGGCCGTGGGTAGGGCAGTGAGTTCACAGTCTGCCAGCTGAACCCTCGCTCTGAGGGGCTGGCACCAGCAGTGTTTGCCCCCAGGTGGCAGATCTGAGAGTTGTTCCCTAAACAAATAGAGAATCTGCCTGGTAAAGCTCAGAATTCTCCCTTGCAGACATGAAAAAATAGAAAAGGGAAATTCAGTGCCACCAGGAAGTAAACAGATTTTGGATCCTGGTAACAAGTGATTGGGGAAGAACCTTAATTTCCCCCATTTTACATGAAGAAAGTGTTTGTAATTGCCCATCTCCTGTGACTAAAAGGTGGCCGACTTGGACTTTGAATCTGTGCGTGTTTGACTCCACACCAGACTCTTCCCCACCCTACTCTGTAGGCTGCTACTTCCCAGCGACTAAGCCCAGGGGTTTAAGGATGAATTAGACATTGTCTCTGCTCATGAAACCATACAGCGAATGTTGTGTCACAGTGAGAGTTAATGTAGTCCTAAAGGATTATTTCTTCTGTATATTTTCTAGTATATGAGCCATCGGAAAATGAAGGGCTAGAAAGTTCAGGTAAGCTTTTTCTCTAAACGGGTGTTTCCTGCAATCAGCCCCACCCCCCCTTGTATTTATTAAAACTCAGATAACTTGTGGGACAAAGATAGATGTAGTAAGAAATACAAGATATTTTCAAGTCTCCAAGGAAGTAATTGCATATTGTCAATATGTTTATTCCTTACTTAAGATGCAAGTTTTATGTCATCAGGGATGATGTCAGCCTATTTGATGTATTCTTTGAATATAATCTAGGAATTAAAGTTGATATGCTAATATAAATACTTATGAGTCTTCATAAGAAGCCCGCAGTCTAAAAAGAGCCAAATTTAGTTACTTTAGTAGAGATAAGTTAATTTAGGAATCTAGTGTGAGTTAATATAAAATGTGTTTTTTTTTTTTTAGATAATGCTGTAGAAGATTCAAACATAATTTTAGAAGGTAAGTTAATTTTATAGAGATAGTTTTACTTTTTGTATTAAAATTATGTTCCTGTATTCAATAGATGTGTATTGAACACTTTGCTGTCCATAGAGTGCTCAGGGCTAGGAGGGAGAGAATGAAGACAATGGATAGGATTTCTGGTTTCCTTGGGGTTGGCATTCTCGTGACCAAACATCATAAAGTAACTACAGATTATGAAAAGTGCAATAACAGAGATAAAACCAGGATAGTTCAATAGCAAATAACTGGTTACAGCGAGGCTCTTCTAACTAGGGGGTGGTTTTGTCAGACGGGGTTAGCCTTGGACAGGGATGGGTTGAAATTGGGTTCTTCATGTTGTTGTTCAGCTGCACAGACTATTTTTGAAAGTGAAGGGATTTTTCCTAAAAAATTGTTGCATATATTACATGGTGGTGCTTTGACAGCATGTAGAGTTGCGGAGATCCTAACAGTCTGCAGAGTTCTTTCATATACGTTATTTCAGTTGTTCCTCACAGTGGACACTGAAGAGGAGATAGGACAATATCATTGTGCTTTTTTTGTGTGTGTGTGTGGCTAAGCTGGTATTCAACCCAGACTTGGGGCCTGCAGTGGACTCTGGGGTCCATGGGCTTTAACAGCCGGAAGTTGCCACAGGAAACATGTAATAGGGCATTTGCTCTTAAAATTACTCTTAGAATTCATTTATGAGCCACTCATTGTCAGTTTTCAGGTTAAATGTTACTGCTTTTGAGCTTGGTTAGGCAGAATATTTAATAGTACAGTTGACTGAAATGGGAGAAGATAGGGAGGAGTGGAGGGAATGTGGGGATACCAGAATTGCCGTCATCATCCACTTGGCTGCCGGCAGAGACCCCTCCACGGCTGCTGTGGGACCTCTGAGTACACGCACATTCATCTCCACGTAGCAGGCTGGATAGTGTTCAGAATTTCTCCTACCTCCTATTACTCAGTTCTTTTTGAAGAATATAGCCAAGTCTGTTTTTTATTCAGTCAGGATCAGAAACTGGAAACCCCACATCCCTTGGAAGAACTTTATCCAACCCATCCCACCTATATCGTTTTATATAAGAGACAAAACATCACAATATGCCTCTTGGCCCTGCCTTTCCTGTGTTCGAAGTAGTTTTTCCAAAGACTTCTCAAGCATTTTGATAAGCCAGTAGAGGACGTAATGGAGACTGCTAAGGGAATTCCTTCTGGGGGGTAGTGGGGCTCTGGACTGTGCACCGCTAGCCCCACCTGTAGTTTCTGTGCTCCTGTGTTTGGAACCTGAGTGGTCAGTGAGAAGGAACTCATCATAATTCACATGCCTCTAACCTCTCTTTCCCCCCTCTTCCTTGACTTGGCTCGATGCCTCAGTATATAATTGGATTCCCACACCAGAAATGTGAGTGTCATCATTGACACTCCCTCCATCTCTGCAGCTAATCCCAAGTCCTGGTGAATGGGCTTCCGAAACATTTCTCAAACCCATTCTTTTCCCTGTGGCTCTAGTGATCTAGTTCAGCCCTCATCAGCTTCCTGGACAACCGTGGTCACCTTTTAGCCTATCTTCTCAACTTGATACTTGTCCCCTTCAAGCCCATCTGTCATGATGCCATTAGGGTGATCTATTCAGAAGTACAGGTTAGGCTGTATCAGCCCTGTGCCTAAACCCTCTTTTCTTCCCCATCTGTGTCAGTCAGGTTACTTTCCGTTATAGGCAACAGAAAACTAAACTTGAATTGGCTTAAGCATGAAAGATTCAGGTGACAGATCAGTTGTGAACTTGGTGAGGAATTTGGACTATATTCCAGGTGCATTGGGAATCTGGGAAAAATACTTAAATGAGGTATGGCATAATCTGACTTATTTTAAAGAATTACTTTCACTCCTAGTTAGAAAATGGATTGGATGGAGCAAGAATGGAGGCAGGGACCACTCTGTTAGGAAATGATTGGGTACCAATCCAGGAAGTGATCATGGTGGCCTGGAGTAATGTCATGGCAGTGGAAATGGAGGGGAAAGTTTTGAATTTGAGAGATATTTTTGAATTACAACTGATGGAACTTTCTGATGATTGTGAAGGAAAGAGAAATCAAGGGAGACTTTGGTTTGGTTTGAATAACTGTCGGATGATGGGGCCATTTACCAACTGTTGGATGGTAGGGAAACTAGGATATAGAGGAAACTGGTTTAGGGGAGAAAACCAAGGCTCCATATTAGATATTTTAAGTTTGGGAATGTTGTGAGATTCCCAGGTGGGGGTATCAGGTAGGGGGTTGGATGTGCCAGTGGTGGGAGCTAGATGAGTGAGACCTGAGATGGATGTGTTTGGGAGCCATCATCATGAAGGTGGGAGTTGAAATCCATACTGAAGTGGGTTTAAAAAGTCCTGGAGTAGAGAAAATCAGGCTGTGCTGATACAATTAGTTTGCTATTTCCTTTTAAAAAATCCTCTCATTACATCATTGCCAAAATAAATTTCAGGTAAGTTTGTTAAATGAACACTTTTTCAGAATAAAATTGGTTGAAAATTTATCTTGCAATAATAATAAGGCTTTCTTAGTATAGTATCAGTGATGGAAATAATGAAGTGACTAATACTTTATGATGCATACAAGTTTTTCAAACCTAAAATGACAAGTAAAAGAAATTCTGAGAAAAAAATATTGGTAAAGGTGGTACAGTGCTAGTAGATCTCTAACGTACTAAGAACGAAATCAGTAGGCAAACCTTAACAAGCCAGTCACAACAGAGAAAGCTAGTAAACGCTCCCAGTGCTGCCACTGAAACAACGAAATATGCCAGAATATTAATTGTGATCTGTGGGAATAGGTGAGATTTTTTTTTTCCTTTTTCCTTTTATGTGAAAAATATTTCCAAATCTTCCATTTGGGTATGTATTATTCTTAAAATTAGAAGCAAATTAATATAAGAAGAAAAATTATTAAAATAGCCGCATACATGTATGAGTTTTAGAAAATGCTATAAAAATTCTTCCTTTTGACCAAAGTCTGTTCCAAGTCTTTAGGAGCAAAAGGAAAGCTAATATTATCTTATCTCTAGATTAAGGTAATGTTGAGTGGGTTGTTAGCGATGAAGATCTTAAAATGTGATGTAATTTGATAGAGTGAATCAGATCAGTATATTATTATACCATTATGTGATAAAGTCTACATACAGTCTCTTTAGTTGCAAATGGGAGGAAGTGGCCAGGGAAAAAAGCAAGATGTTAAAAAAGTCATCTCCATATTTTTGGCCAGTCTTAGAATATATTATCTTGAATATTATTTTTCAGAAACTTTATTAAGGATAGTAATTTACTTTTAGGACTCTGATCTTTCAATTTCTTTGCGTTGTTTCGTTCATGTTACAATTAGGGTTATGTCTTAAAAACTTTTTAACAAAATATTTTAAACATCTTTCCTCAGCTTTCTTATCAAGTCTGATGCAAAATTGTGGTGAAGACCTGGGTTTTAGTTCATATCTCCTTTGCCCAGGCAGCGAGTTTTGCAGTTAGTCAGTTAGGCAGATAATGTAAAGCCTATTTTATGAACACTTGAGAAGTATACAACATTTTGCGAAGTTCTAGCTAATTCTTCTTTGTTGTAATAGTGTGAAAACTTAATGTTTTTGTTATCATTGCACGCGAATCCCAAAGATGTCTGTAAAAATAATCACTGTAACTTAAGTACAATCTGTATCTTAAACACTGGTCAATGATATATAATGGATTGTAATTTTCTTACTTATTTTAGAAGAGCACGTGCCCCCTGCTGAAGAACAACAGGAGGTACCACCAGGTATGACATTTTGTTGGATGCATTGCTCTTTCCTTTTCTGTTTAATTTAAAACGTACTGTTGATAGGCACAGTAGCTGTATGAAATCAGTCGATGAAGAGGAAAAATCCTGAGAGAAGGATTAATTATACCTAAATTTAAAGAGAAGATTGCGTTTTGATCAGTTGAGCCAAAGTAAAGGAAAATACATGTCAGATTCAGTCTAGTACATGTTTGTTGAGCTAGACTGTGAGGAGTGTTAATGATCAAAGTACCATATGATTTTTGCCATTATAGATGGTAGTAGTAGTAGTAGTTAGGTGGTTTTTTTTTTAAATTGATAGGCTAATTGATGATGGATCAGAATTGCCTTAAGATGAAAGTTCTAGTAGTGCATACTTTTGTGACTTTACGCTTCTTCCCCATTCCCCATTTCCGTGAGGGCATCTTAGTGCCCTGGGCAATCCTGGCTGGCTGCCTAGGTCTTGTTAGTACCCGAAGTCTTTCTTTCCAGCCCACTGGGTTAATCCATTTCTGTACTTTTCCCTCCCCTCTGCCACATGCCCTTCTCACAGCAGTGAATTTAGACAGTGGGAACATCATTTCGACCAGGGCCTGTGCTTTCAAATGGCCTTTGAGAGATGACATTAATTCTCCCTGCAATCAGAAATTAACATACAAGCCTCCTGTTCTCATAGTGGGAAAGACATGTTTTGTGAAGAGGGGGGTTTCTAGGACCTCTATCCCAAGGGTATTTCCTCTTGCTTCTGTGTTTTATTTCCATTTTCTTTCTTTTTGGTTGAATTTTTGCTCCTATTTCTTCCATTATGCTTAATGTGAATTTTGTAGCAATGATGTGCATTACTCTTGTTGATTTTGGTAGAAATAATTATAACTGCCAAAATCTCCTGACTAATAAACTTCAAGGAAAAAAAATAACTTTTATAATCAAAGAATATTTTTAGTTATACACCCCAGCTCATCGTTGCTTATTTCACGTTGGGATGTTACAGGCTTTGGCGGTTGTCATACCGTGTACATTTATAGTCATCTGTACAAATGCTTAAGAGAACTGGGTTGTTGGTATTATAATGTGAATGAGAATAGAAATGCATGGAGAATTTGGGCTTTTACATGATGGATACTGCGCAGGTACGTGTATTTTGTGTTTAGGAAAGGTGCACGGAGCAGGGAGAGTTGATGTTTCTATCCTGCCTTTGTAATTGCTGCTTGATTGTTGAGGGTGCTTCACGGAGGGCCTTGTTTCTGCCTTGAGGCAGAGCACGTTACTGAGTTAGCATTTCAGTTACCGTCCAGGACTTTAAAGAAATTGTCTTCGAAGTATTTTTTAAAATAATGAGTTTTTACAACATTGACTCTTTTCTAGTTACAGTGCACATTTTTTAATACTGACCTGACTTTTGTGAAGGCATAAAAAGTAATACTGTTTTCTGGCCAGAAATTTCTGTGCTTTTATTTCCATGTTTTATAAGCTGAGCGCAAGAATTTCCTTACAACATAAATATAAAATACCCCATGGTTGGGGTGCTGGAAGAAGGTGCTTTTTGAGAGGAGGTATTTAACAACCGAAGCACGTAAAAATGAAGATTTGATTAATATCTGTACTCACTGACATACAATAAGTTCCCCATAAACCGTGACCATAATTACTATTTTTTTTAGTAATTAATTAGCCTGATCTTCGAGGTGGATCAAGAGAAGTTAAACCCTGAAAGACCTGCTCAGGAAGTTGTAACCTGTAATTTGGTGTCATAAAAATTTGATTGACCTGCTGCCCAGTTACAGTGTGACCTTGCCAGAAGAGACTATAAGGCCAAGAGTTAGCAATAGTTATTTTTAATGATTGCGCTTGCTTTGCTTATTTCCCGTTATTTTCATAGTCTTACTGTATATTACAACCTCTTTTATTCAGTCTTACAAAAGAATAATAGTTGAAACTCTCTATATTCGTGATCTTCTTGTACAATAAGCTGACTGCTCTTGTAAGTGCTTAATTATCTGTGTGATTACAAAAACTGCAGGAACACTGATGATAGGGCCTGTCTCCCTCCTTTGCAATGCTCCTTACCTTTCAGTCTTTAAAATCCATTATTCAGGGGAAGCTTTAATGGAGGACCTCTGCAACATGCTAGCTGTTAGTTCACTTTTTCCTGGCCCTTGGAATCTTAACTGATGATTACTTCCTCCCTGATCATTCCAAGACTAGGTTATACTGTCTTAATATTTCTTGTTTAAGTTCACAATAATGTATTTATTGGCGTGCTTTAACCCCACAGGGCGGGAACTGTCTTAATTCACCATTATATTGAGCCACACACTAGGGCCCAGTGAATGCGAACCTTTAGTAAGCATTAAACATTATGTAGGAGCTCTTCTAAGCACATTCCATGAATTAACTCATTTAATGTTTCCAGTTGCCTAAGAGGTAGGCACGCTGTTATCTCCATTTTACAGATGAGAAAACCGAGACACAACAAAGCGGGTCTGAGAGCCGACAGGTGGCAGTACGGAGGCTGCCCCTTGCATGCTCGCTCCAGAGTTCACACTCTTGGCCTCTGTGCTCTAGAGGGTTTTTCATAAGGGAAGGCCTAAGGGCTGATGCATTCTGAGAACTGTTTTGATGTGGTAAAACTAGAGCTGTCGTCTTACTCAGCATCTTTCTCTTCATATACATTAGTACTTCAGCTAGGACCTGGAAGTGGTAGAAAAGTAAGTTGTCCAGTAGCTTGAATTTTGTCATCTTTTGTTTATATTTGTAAATTTGTAAATGCTTTGCTCTTGACAAGGATATAAAAAGTCAGTCCTAAGAATTGATCATTCTGATATTAGAAGTCAAGCATTTTGAATACCAGATTTTTTTTTAAATTGTTTTTGCAATCCATGCTCCTTTAGTGGGTTTTTACTTTCTCTCTCCTTATTTATTTATTTGACAGAGAGACAGACAGCACAAGTAGGCAGAGCAGTAGGCAGAGAGGGAGAGGGAGAAGCAGGCTCCCCGCTGAGCAGGGAGCCCGATGTGGGACTCGATCCCAGGACCCCGGGATCACGACCTGAGCCGAAGGCAGATGCACGCTTAACCGACTGAGCCACCCAGGCGCCCCCAAACCCAGATTTTTACTTGTAATCATATAGCGTGTGATTCTGGCAATATGACAGAATAAATATGAATAGCACAAATTGATTCATTTATGAAGGAATCACTTATGAAATTCATCCGAGGAAAATTTCCTGCCAAACAGTATGTTAAGGCCCTTTCACTAACTGGTTCCAGTAACAATTTTTTTCTGTCATACCATGCCAGAGAAAAAAGAAGTTAATGTTATGTTTTATGGTGATAATCATTATTCAAGGTGGAGATATGTGAGCACCAGTGTTTCTGCTGCTCCCGTCTCTCTGAAAATGGAGATAACATTGTAACTCAGCCCACCCTGGACTGGTCTAGCAATGGGGATGGCTTTGCTCTGCTGCATCTGCACGAACTTTCACTCATGCCACCCCTTGTCACCCAGCATTTCCTAATGTGATCACTAGGACACTAGCCAGCCTTAGTCCGGCAGCACTAGAGGTCTTCGCTTATGTGAATAAGCGCCTAACATGAAGGTTACTGTTACAGATTTCATCGTTTAGGCAAGAAGTACGTATTGAACAAGTACAAAGGTACAGGTTTGCCCTGGGCAAAGAAGATACTCGAGCAACAATATAGTGCCTGCCCCATAGCGGGTCGCAGTCCTGTGGGCCTAGAGCTGAGTAAAACAACCACTATGATGTCATCAAGTCCCCAGAGGGGTAGACAGGGCAGCACAGAGAAGGAGGGATAATTAACCCAACTTTGGGAGCAAGGGTGTGGAGAGTCACATAGGCCTCCCCATGTGTCGTCGTGCTAGAGCTGAGTTTTGAGGTGTGGGATTGACTCATGGGGATTGGAATTGGAAGGAATGTGCAGGGAGAGAGGGCGGATTGACGGGAAGAGTCCAGGACGATTCCCGTTTTCCTGACCTGAATGCATGAATGATCAGCCCTTCGTGGACCTATTGGAGGCAGGAGGAAATAGAGAGTAGCAGAGGTGACTGGCCCGATTTCGGACATACTGGCTTTGCAACTCGGTGAACCACTTCTGAGTGGAGTCGTCTTTAAATGTTCAGGAGCACACATTTGGGTCCTTCAGAATTGTAAATGGGCTTTTAGTTTATTTGCCTTTTCATCGGTACTCATCATTATGCCTCGAACAGCTTCCCACAACCTCAGGTATGTTTGATGGCACAGGTTACGGAAATGCTCATTCCTCTCACAGGCTAGCTCGCTGACAAATTCTAAGAGAACCTGACGCCAAATGCATTTGTAAAAACATTTTCTGTTGAGGTGTAATTGACACACACAGACGTGCTCACTTGTTGAACATACAGCTTAAGGAACTTGCGCCTGCGATCCATTCCTGCACCCACTCGTCAGAATGCTTCTAGTGCTCCAGAAATCTCTCCTTCCTCCCGCTCAGTCCCATCCCCCCCAACCGCAGCTGTGCTGATCTGTATCACCACTGATTGGTTTGCTTGCTCTTGAATTTAATAAAACAAAACCAGAAGCAAACACACACAAGTGCAGATATACTTTTTTGGTGACTCTTTTTCGTTGTTCAACATCGTGTCTGAGTTTCATCTACTTTGTCATGCATAGTATTGGTTTCTATTCATTGCCCTTTACTATAAATACATTACATTAAAAAAATCCATTCTACATTGATAGCTGTTATGAATGTTTCCAGTTTCTTGACTGTTATGAAGAAAGCTTCTATGAATAATCTTGTACATGTCTGTTGTATATAAATACTCATTTCTGTTGGATATATAAAAGTATACAGATGATTTCTAGTTACCTCACATTAGCACCAAATCTACCTATATAAAAATGTCTGGATACACATACACACACACACACACCCATATATAGGTAGGTAGAGAGATAGATGGATATATAGTTAGATAGGAAGGGAGGAAGGAAGGATCATAATCCAGATTTAGAAATTATATCAAAATTTGGCTGGGCCTTTAAGTGCACCATCTTCTTTTCTACTTGAATTGTAACAGCTCTAATGCTGTGATGGTAAAATCAACCAGATACTAAAGTTTGGAATGAGGAAGTATTTGCAAAAAAATTGGACAAGAATGACTTTTACTGTATACTTTTTTTACCCAATCATTTATATTGTCAGTAACATTAAAAACTGACATACGATTATATTAATGTATTTTCACTGCAACTTACAGTATCCAGTGCTCCTTGAAAATCCTTCCTGTATTTGTTTTTCAAATATCATGCTAGATTTCTTTTTTCTCTATTACATTTCTTATTAATAACAGTGAAAACACTGACGGGAGAAAGAGAGTTAATGCTTGTATCTCTCAAAAGATTGAAATTCTTAAATTTAGTTGTAATTCTCAGATGCTCTAAGAAGCTTAAATTTTCATCAGCAGCTTTGCAAGTAATTCCCAGGGACTTCTCTGGGTAGTTAATCACTGTTTAACAAGTTGCCCTTAAAAACAACAATAGCACATAAAAAGCATTTACTTCTGTCGGTGGGTTTTTTTTTTTTTTAAGTAGAATGAAAATGAAGCAGTTTCACAGTCTGTGTCTGGTTGGTCCTTTAATTTAGATTTCCCCTTATTTTTGCAGATACTTAAAGCTTCAGAAAGACTGCCCCCACTACCGCAGGAGGACCAGCCTAACCATACGCTCCAAAAGATGGCTGTGATAGGTCTTGTGACGCAATTACTGAGCAGACCAAGATCTTTGGGAATGAACACTAAAGATGTTTTCAATCAATCATAGTCCACTGGCATCTTAGTGTATTTTTTTTTTTTTAGAAACAGAAATTACATGTAATGTTACATTCCTGCATGTCCGTTTTCAATAGCTTTAGTGGATCCTTTGGTTTTTCTCCTCTCTTTCTTGTTGTGACACAGTTTCTGATCTTACCTACATTTATGTGTGTTGTTCAGATAACAGTTGATTATATTGACGATGTAGTAGCATTTGTCTTGGCAGGGTTTTACTGTGTATATGACTGGTAATTACCCCTACGTCTGTTGGACTGACCTGTGTAAACAGCATAAGCGTGACCTCAAAGCCATGAAGAGTGCCCTGCGCTTGCACTCTGAGGCCCACTACTGACGGTCACGGTTAGCTGTGAAGACTGGAGTTGTATATACCCGCACTGATATCCTTAGAAGACATTTCTACCTTAGCTTCGAGTGTTCAGGGTAAAACTCAAATTTTGAGGTTCCTGGAGCTGGTAGCTCATTGATGAGAAAAGTTGAATATTTCGGTGAAAGTCTTAAGTTATCATGGTTAATTTATTTTTCAAATCGAGGGGGAACAGTTAAAATTCCTTGCTAGGATATAGGCAAAAGGAATGGCCTGCTCTGTCATGCAAAAAACGCTGTCGGGCACCTCGGATCAATCATAGAATAGCTTTGTCCCTTCGGTATTTGTTGAAATTTTAGAAAACCTGTATAAATTGCCGGTGCACATCTTAAAGGTTGCTCTGCCGTTGACTAATTGAGTTATGCCCTCACAACACTGGAGACGGCCCCGTGATCTTACTAGAGAATGATGCCTCTAGCTGGGTTGATGTAGGGCGTGTGGAAGGTGCACACAAGCCGCTTTTCCTGCTGCTGTTTGCAACGTATGAGCCTTTTCTTTTCTACCCTGAAGAGTTTCTTCTACTTTTAAAGTGGTTTATTTGGGCTCGGCAATAGTTGCTGTGATGAAAATACTCATTTGTTAGGAAAAGAAGGTAGTGACATCATTTTGAAAGGACCATGAGCTATTAAAATCAAAGGAAAAGCCATAAGAAGTAATTTCATTTCCATGTCAGGGATAGCTCTTGATTATGTTAACATTGTTTTAAGATAAGATGGCTTTTTTCTCCCCTGCTTTTAGGGTTACAATCAGAGGGATTTTATATTTTTATCCTTATAGATTGTAGTTACAACATAGTGAGTGATGCATGCTGACCCAGTGGGTAGTGAAATCCAGAAGACTGAGTTACTAAGAAAAGCAATAATTTTCTAAAGCTGTGATATGGGTAATATGGAGTTGCTACTCAAATTCTAATAAAGCTCTTAATTCATATTGTGAATTATAGAACACTACTTTTTATAAAGCCTTATTTTTTTAGGGAAACTTAGGAGTGACATAGAACTGATAAATGAGTAGAATTTTGCTGGATTTTTGTATATAATCTCTAGAGCTCTGGAAACTGAGGATTCGTTATGCTGTGGTCAACTTCAAATACTTTCTGATTCCAAATATCTGAATTAATGAGCCTTGTCTTCACAAATACGAGCCACGCTGGGCAATATCAATGGATTTTCTAAAAATAATGTAAATGTCTTCTGTTTAATGTTATTTGAGTGCAATAAAATGCAGAATTCTTCTCTATATTGTCATTATTTTGAATTATTTTGTTATATAACAAAATCAGTTCATTTTATACTTAACTAGTATATTAGAATATTACAGTATCCTTGATGACTGAAATCACGAAGGTGTACCTTCGACCCTTTCTTAACCTATTTGTAATAGGTGATGTTTATTTTGTTTAACATTTACTCTGATGCTACATTGCCAGGAGCCAGATTAAAATGAAATAGCCCCTGCATCCATCCTTTGTAGGTTTTTTTAGCACCTAGCAGTTTTGGTAATTCCCTAGTGAGGCAAGCCCCACTCCCCTATAGCCTCCTGCTCCCCCATGACCATTGTACCATGAGGACATGAACTCCATCGTAGTTGAGAAGACGAAAGAGTCTGAGCAGGTGGAAGGGCAGGTGAGGGTACGGCAGGTTCTCTTTCCATCTTCATTCTTGGGGCAGAGGAGAACTAGACAAGTAGGGAAGAAGCCTCCGGGATCCAGAAAGTGTTGTTTTCTCCTCCGGCATGCCAGAAGACTTCAGACTCACTCACTCAGGATAAACAGACCCACTTTTTTTTTTTTATTATGTTATGTTAATCACCATGCATTACATCATTAGTTGAAATCTTGCCATTTGCAACGACGTGGATGGAACTGGAGGGTGTTATGCTGAGCGAAATCGGAGGGGAGACGAACCACACAGACCCACTTTTACTGACCGCATGGCCTCTCCCGAGCGCTGAGCGAAATCGGAGGGGGAGACGAACCACAAACAGACCCACTTTTACTGACTGCATGGCCTCTGCCGAGCGCTGAGCGAAATCGGAGGGGAGACGAACCACAAACAGACCCCCTTTTACTGACTGCATGGCCTCTGCTGAGCGCTGAGCGAAATCGGAGGGGAGACGAACCACAAACAGACCCACTTTTACTGACCGCATGGCCTCTGCCGAGCGCTTTGTGTGTGTCGGGCACTTGCGTTTTCCCAGCAGGTGGGGCTTATCCCTGCTTGCAGATAAGGAAACTGAGGGGCAGAGAGGCCGAGACACCTGCCAGCCATGGTCCTTCATGGTGAGCACGTGGGCAACAGGTGGCAGGTGGAAACAGTTGGAGGGAGGCCAGAATGCAGGCAGGAGAGCAGGTCGGAGACTAACAAGTAATAGTCCAGGTGACGGTGGACGGGCCGACCTCGGGAAGCACTGGCAGAGAGACAGAGAAGGGGGACAGGAAAGTTGTGGCTGGCTGAATGGGCCAGCGCCGGGGAAACAGAGTCCTGGAGAGTCACAGATGCCAGGGACATGAGGAACTGGCGAGGGCAACTGGGCCCGGATGGAAATTAGCTTTGGATGTGCGTGAGGGCCAAGAAGAACTGGTCAGTAAGCAGGGAAGCACAGGTACTGGAACAGCATAGAGTTCAGGATATTAAGTGATTTTCTTTAATGGTGTATGATCATTTTTGAATGATTAAGATCCCGTTCTTTTTAGTAAGGTTTTCCTTATCCTGAGAGGGGGAAAAAGGTAAGTACAGTTAGGGATTGCATCACACCTTTCTTCTTGGATACGAGTGCTTAAACCCTAAGTATGAGTTACAAGTGAACTTGGACGTGGGTAATTTTCAGAATTGGGCTGAGCAGATAGCTCCCTTTAACTTGGACACTGCCTGTCATTGGAACATACAGAGTGTGATTGAAGTATTATTACAGAGGATACTTTCTAAATCAGTCTTACCTGTTCTGTGACCTTTGGCAAGATTCCTGAGCCTCTCTAAGCCTTAGTTTCCTTATCCATAAAATTAAAACTACCTCCCAGGGTTGATGGGGTTGATGGGATCGTCTGCAGTAAGTGCTTAGAACAATGCCTGGCACCCAGTAAGCATCCAGTAAGTCCTTCTCCTCTGGGGCACGGCGAGGTCCCCATGGGGTCTCCCAGGGAAGCAAGTGTACACAGAGAATAAAGCACGCAGAGAATAAAGCATGTGTACACAGAGAATAAAGTAAAGCAGAGTAACACTTTACTGTGAGCTCTGCAGAATACTAGTGAGGGAAGCTGGATCTCTGAAAACGCTTTTACCCACTGAAAATCAGAGGGGCCAAAATGCCTGCTCTGCTCATTTCCCCATATCCAAACACGAGTCACAGATGTCCACATGTTGGTGTGAGGTGAAGGGCAGAAGGGGACGTGAGAGAGAGAGCTCTTGCCCAGAGCTGGGGAAGTCTGGCCTGGACCTTCTTCGGTCAGGCTCATTGCCCTCTCGTAAATACTGCTGCTGGGGAGGAAGAAAAATGGTGGCCCTTGTTCCCCGGAGGGTGCCTGGCCAGGGCCCTCCTACCCATTTAAAATGGGACCCATTCAAACCACTCCTCCTTCCTTACTTCTCCCCTGGGGGCGGGAAGATGTGTGGTGAGCCCTAAACTCCTCTTCGTGGGTAGCACCCACCTGTTCTCTCTAGTCAGGTTAGCAACTTGCATTTCGTGCTTGCGTTTTCAGATGACCCCAGCCCCGTGCCAGGCGACGGATTCCTGGAGAACGTGGAGGGGCACAGCCTTCCTGCAAGCACTGCTGGTAGCACTGGAAGGGCCCCTTGGGGACCAGGATTGTGTGTTGATGTTTTTCCTCAATCCTGTGTCCTCCGAGAGTGCATCCTATGAAATGATGCGCTGCCTAACTTTTTGATAAAGGAGGTTATGGTTAATATGATCAGAAATTCTAGGACATTCGACAGAGATCTAGAATGGCTTTTTGTTTTTGTTTTTGTTTTTAAATATCCCGTGTACGTCCTGCAGCACTGGCAGGAAGAGTGTGCCAGTCAACTTGATAAAACCCAGTCTTTGCACGAAGCAAAGCCTGCATGTCCCTATCTCCCGTTTCTCTTTCAGGGAAGGTAGGGAAGGGCACTGTGGGAAGATTATATGCTTTGGAATGATGTAAACAGCTGACCTTGATAGGTCAGGCACTCGACTTTCCCAGCCTCAGCTTCTTCCTTTGCACAGAGGGAGACAGACCTCCCCCTAGGGAGGCAGGAGGCAGTAGGGGGGCGCGATGTACTTAGACTGAGCCTGCACTCTGCAGCTTTCACAGGTCATTCCCTTCCTCTCCATTGGTGTCTTGAAACGCCTGACCTATAAAAAGCCCTCCCTTGTATCGGAAGCCTGCCTCCCATTTACTTGTCACTTCTAAAAAGTGCAATGTTTGATAGGAATGTATGGAGGAAGCCGGCGAGCAAAAAAATCGAGTGTTCAGTGGTTGTACCCCTGATCTCACCCCACGGCCCGGTCTACTCTGGGGGAAGAACTGAGTCTGATTTTGTATCAGTCTCCCAAACTCTGTGCTATCCTGACTCCCACACACATGCCTATACACGTATTCCTAGAAATACCCAAAGCTAGATAAGTACCTACGGGAACTATAATCAACTGGTCTACCGTGAAATTTAGCTAGACCCCAACTTCTATGAAACAGTGGGCCAAATCTGAGATAGTGCAGAAATGAGGTTATAAGCACAGGGTCAGTTCATGTGCCATAGTTTTCCATGTAAGGTGGATGTTGTTTGGTCGAGGTTCTGGGTGGGTTTTACTGCACACGGTCCCATTCGTGGGAGAGACCCTACGACTGTGGTTAACTTAGTGAGAGGCTGACACAGGTGGGCTGTCTGGCCCATCTCGGCTCCTCAGCACCTGGGCTCAGTGCAGCAACCCTTAGTGTTCCAGCTGTGTATGTGTGAAGTCCTTGGGGAAGTGAGACTGGTGTCACCCCAGTGAGGGGGACATGTGGCATTTCTTTAAAGCACATGGTGGCTGTTAAGGTCTTCTGGTTTTAGGAGACAGTATCAATATTGAACAAGCTTTGGTGAGGGCTTCACTCCACTCCAGTTCGCCTTTATACCCACAGAGGCACTTTTGGAGGAGATGACCCACAGCCCTACTTTCCTATTAATGAGGAATACTTAGCCTGGTGCCTCACACCTGGTTACTTTTATAAGTATAAGCCTGGTGACTTTTAAAAGCAATTCAAATGAGTCTAATCTCAATATTTTGTAACAAATTTCATGTGTAAAGAATTCAGGGTTTAGGAAAATTGGAATTCTATGCCCAGAAATATTTTTCTTAAATTATATTTATTTGAATTCATTTAAATATGGTCCTGTATTTTGAGATAGCGAATGGGGACTTTCACAATACTTACTTTGTTTTGTCTTTACTTTTCAGAAACAAATAGAAAAACAGATGATCCAGAAATAAAAGAAAAAGGTGAGATCACCAAATAAACTGCCTTTCAAATATACATAGGAAGAAAATCATCACACTATTCATGAATGACATGCTGATTTTATTTTGTATCACCAGTGAGAGAAATTGCCTCTGGGTTTATTATTTCGATGGTTTTATCAACAAACATTTATCAATATTTACATAAACATTAAGAGCAAAGTCTCTAAAGAGGTAGCCTGGTTTCTAATCCTGGTTTTGCTGTTCACTATATGTATGTCTGAGAATTCCTTGCCCTCTGTGCCTCAGTTTCCTCTCTGTGATATGGGAATAAAATAGTACCAAGTTCAGGGACCAGAAGACTCCTGTTTCTACGATAGTAATTAAATGAAAATATGTGTAAGGTACTTAAAGCAGTGTATGGCGCAGGGAAAGCACTTAGGAAATGTTAAATATTATTGTTTATAATAACATCCGTGCCAGGAATAGAGATCCAGAAATTACTAGAACATGTTCTCTTTTTATAAGGAACTCTGAATTGTTGGAAGGACATGCAAAGAAGGTTACATCCATAAAGAAAGAATCATCTCTGCCTTCCCACAGTTGATTACAATGGGATTCTAATAAATTAAATAACCCAATAGAATTTTAAGTCAGCTCTTACAAAGATTCCTTAGCTTACTTGGAGTGAGGAACTAAGTTAAACAATTACATAGAATGATCATGGAATAGTGCTTATGCTTTTTTTTTTTTTTTTTGCATATTCTACTTCCCTTTGTTCTTTCCAATTGTGGACATTTTTATTTTTCAGTATTTAATTCAAGCTTAGACAATAAGAATCTCTAAATAGTAAGGCTACTAATTTTATCCCTCACAAATATTTTTTTATATCATTTAATTAATTAATTAATTTTTTCATCATGATTAGTGTGCTCTTTAATCCCCAACCTCCCCCACCTGCCTCCCCTCTGGTAACCATCAGTTTATTCTCTATAGTTGACAATCTGTTTCTTGGCTTGTGTGTGTCTGTCTCCCTATATTTTTTTCCCTTGCTCATTTTTTTCTTACATTCTACACATGAATGAGATCATATGGTATTTGTTTTTCTCTGACTGACTTACTGTACTTAGCATCCATTATACTATCTAGCTCTATCCACGTTGTTGCAAATGGCACGATTACAGTCTTTTATTTTTATGGCTGAATAATATTGCATTGTATATATACCACATCTTCTTTATCCATTCTTCTATCGATGGACACTTGGGCTACTTTGATAGTTTGGCTGTCATAAAGAATACTGCTATAAACATAGGGGTGCATGTATCCCTTTGAATTAGTGTTTTTGTATTTTTTGGGTGAATACACAGTAGTGCGATTACTGGATCATAGGGTAGTTCTGTTTGCTTTTAATATTTGAATGATAAAATCTTTAATGATTGAACATTACAATTTCAGAAATGCCTTTAATTTTTAGTGATGAAAGCAGTGTCTATATTTGAGAAGATATTATAGTACATAACATGTTATAATAATACATCATGTACATGGTCTTAGTGTATAATTATTTGGTGAGCATACAGAGTTGCTGGCCTCTGGCTGTAATTTTGCAGCCCGTAGGCTGGGAACTAGGCATTTAGTCATGCTTTTTTTTTTTTTCCCTGACTTGTTGTATTTAATTTTTTTTTTTTTTAAAGATTTTATTTGTTTATTTGACAGAGAGAGACACAGCCAGAGAGGGAACACAAGCAGGGGGAGTGGGAGAGGGAGAAGCAGGCCTCCTGCGGAGCAGGGAGCCCGATGCGGGGCTCGATCCCAGGACCCCGGGATCATGACCTGAGCCGAAGGCAGACGCTTAACGACTGAGCCACCCAGGCGCCCCATGTATTTAATTTTTTATGAAAGCAATACCAAGATACAGTTTTAAAAGTATGACTTTTAATGAAACACAGCAGCCTTCTACCTCCCTAATCCCTGTCTATGAGGCCCATCCCTGAGTTTCTTTTAGCTGTTTCTTCTAGTACTTACCTACACATTTCTAAATAACTAGCTACTTGTGCAACTTTCTCGTCGGTGTTAGAAACTGTTGACTTTTCTACGTAGATGACTGGGATTTAGCTCAGTCGTGACCCGAGTTCTCCATGCTGCCCCAACTTCCTGATCTGCCAGGACACCACGGCATACTCTGATCGTGATAAGTAAGTAGCCCCCTTCTCCCCAGTTTTGTTTTCTACGATTTCAGTGACCCGCGGTCAGATGTGGTCAGCAAGCAGATGATCCTCTTTCTGACCTATTGTCAGAAGGTCACTAGTAGCCTGATGCTACGCCACAATGCTTGTGTCCTTCCCCTCACTTGATCTCATCACGTAGGCATTTTCTAATCTCACAGCATCTTAAGTAAGATGAGTACAAGATATTTTGAGAAAGAGAGAGACCACATTCATATAACTTTTATTACAGTGTATCGTTACACTTGTTCTATTTTATTATTAATTATAATAATAATCTCTTATGGTGCCTAATTTATAAATTTAACTTTATCATAGGTATGTATGTATAGGAAAAAGCATAGTATATATAGGGTTTGGTACTCTCTGTGGTTTCTGGCATCCATTGGGAGTCTTGGAATGGGTCCCCTGCAGATAAGGAGGGACAACTGTACTAAGGAGAAAAAACAAATCAAGGAGGAGGGTATCATCAGCTTTTGCTAGAGTTGATCGCTTCTCAGCCTTTTGGCTAAGATCAAGTGTAGAATTGATCACTTCCTCGATTCTAGAATGCTTCCTTCACTTGGCTTGCTGGTTACCACATCCTCTTGGTTTTTCTCCTACTCTCTGCTGTGTGTGCTTTTCTCAGCCTCTTTGGAGGGCTGTTCCTCATCTCCCTGACCATCTGGCACTCAAGTGCCCCAGGACTCAGTCCTCAGAGCATTGCTCCATCTGCACACACTCCCTCGGTGATCTGACCTAATCTCCTCGCTTTAAATATCTGTCTGCCAAGGATTACCACACTCGCCTGCAGCCTGGGTTACCGTTACCCGGTGTCTGCCGGAGAACCTCGTTTGGACATCTGATAATCACTTCAAACTTAACTGGTGTAAACTGAACTCCTGACCTTCCCTCTCGAAGCCTGCTCCTCCTACGAAGCGTCTCTTTCATGCCTCCCTGTATTTCCCTCAGCAAGTCCTGTCAGTCCTCTCCCCACAGCATATCCAGAATTCCACCGCCTCCTGCCCCCGACACCCACCACCACCTAGCTCCCAGCTACCACTGTCTCTTGCCGGCATTATTCCGGTTGCCTCCTAACTGGTCTTTCCGCTTCCACCTTTGTCTCTATAATCTTTCTCAATACAGTAGCCACGGTGACCCCTTTAGAACCTAAGCTGTGTCATGTTGCCCAGTGCCTCCAGCATCTTCGTATATCCCTCAGAATAAAACGAAGTCCTTTGCCGTGGTTTACAAGCCCTCATAAAATCCATTCTCCCTTCTCTGTCTTCTCTTGGTTTCCTCCCCAACATCACATCCTATAATACTCTCTCTCCTTTGCTCACTCTGCTCTAGCTACATGGGTTTCCCCGCCAAGCACGCACAGGACCCAGGACCTTTGCACTGACCGTTCCTTCCAGGTTGACTCTTCTACCCAGCACCCACATGGCTTGCCACAATCTTTGCTCAACTGTAGCCTTCTTAGTGAACCTCCCTAACCTTATTTGAGGTTAAAAACCCCTTACTTTCCATACCCTGTTTCCTTGCTTTGTTTTCCCTATAACACCATGTGATTATATTTGATAGTTTAATTCTTCAGTATTTATTGTCTGAACCTCCCACTGGAATAAAATTTCCATGAAGACACATTTTTTCTGTTCTGCTCACTGCTGCATTTCCTGTGCTTGGCACATAGTAGGCACTTAGTGAATATTGTTTGAATGAATTTCTATTATGTTTTAATTTCAGAGGATTAATATGAACAGACATTACAGGCTCTATAAAACCCAAATTGTAGGAGTAAGAACCAGACCCAGATAGAACTCTTAGGATGGAAATCCTTGGGAAACCCAAAACTTGAGTCAGTGACACTGGAGTAAGAAGAAGACAGCTGTTGTCATCCCTAAAGAAACCAGAGTGTTTACATGGTCCCCTCTGTGACCTCACATGTCAGAGCTCAGTGGATGCAGGGATCGTCATACCCATGCTGCTTGGAGCACAGGACTGACAAGTGTTCCAAGTGTTAAATACACTTTCACTTTCAGTTTCTTCATCCAGAAATAAGGATCATGATTCTTAATGCCTCACAGGGTATACTTCAAAACAGGAAGATAAAATGAAACTATCTGTAAATCATAAATGCAGTCTACTACTACTATTACTATGCAAATATCTGGACTCCAGATTGCTTTGATTAGCAATGAAGTTGGTTGATTTGGGGGTGAATCAAGGTGTGCCAGTTTTAAGATTTTGTTAAAACGTGCTTTTAAAAGATCCATATGTACTATCATAATCAGTTCTAAAAGCAAAGGTATTTTTAGCCCCCAAAGTACAACACATATAATTAAAAAATAAAGGGTGGGTTTTTTTTTTTAGATTGTATAAATTTAGCTGTACAAAAAACTCACTAAAATGATTCACATCATTCAGTTGGCCTTGGAGCAGTGGACATGTCTTGTCGTGGCTCCAAAGCAGAGACCATGGAGGTAGTACCGAGGCTGCTTTTGGGACCATGTTAGTGCACGTCTCACTCAGTGATCCCAGAGACCAACCCCAAGTTAAAGGAGAAAGGAGATAAAAACAAATCCTCTTTGTCCTTTATTCTGGTTTTCCTGTCCTATATTGGTTAGGGAAATAAATACTTTTAAGGAAAATCCTGGTTTCTTAACAGCCCCCTGTTTTTCCCCTCCTCCTATGTCTTCACCGGTTGAGCTGGATTCAGACCTTCCCTACAAATCACCACATTCCCATTACAATTAAATACAGTTATATGTAATTTTTAAAAACCTCAAGTTTCAGTGGCTTAAACAAGATAGGAGTTTGTTTCTTATCCACATAAATAACCTAGGACCAATTTAATGGCTCATTAAGGACCCAGCTCCTCTCTTGCCATTCTGCCATCCTTAGTCTATAACCTCATGTTCCAAAAGGGCCATTCAAGCACCAGCCATTATCACCACATCCAGATAACAGGAAGGAAGTGAGGAGAAGGAGTAAATTTCTTAGGAGAACTACATTTAACTGAGAGAACATTGGTAAAGCTAAAATTCAGGGTTCTGGTTCTTCAGAAGGGAGCATCAAATATTGAGAGGAAGCAGCAATTAGCAGTCTTGAGCATGCAGTGTTTTACTCTTGTTACCAAGGTATACTCTACCACCATAATTTAGGGAAATGGCTACTGTTCCATGCTAAAAGTTGCAATAAATCATCAGAATGTTAAAAAAAACTGTCAATTTTTCATCGTTCACAAAACCGTACACTAATTTATTTATCCACTTAAATATTTGCATGCCTGCTGCATGCCAGATCCTGTTGTTGTAGGCAAGTGGATGCCGGTGAGAATAAGTCAGACAAAATTCTTTCTTTCATGGAGCTCACATCCCAGTCGGGAATCCGGCAGCACATACAAAATCTGAAATAGTGATAGTGCTCTAAAGGATACCAAGCAGAAGAGTGTGCTGGAGGGAGGTGGGGAGGGCAGTAAGGGGAGAACGTCCTTCTGGAGGTTAGGGATACCATCAAGGCAGCTGTGTGAATGCTGAGCTAGGAACACACTCAGCAGAGGAAGAGCCTGTGCAAAGGTCCTGAGGCAGGACAGCCAAGCCTGAGAACCTGGAGCACCCTGACCAAGCTGAGAGTATATGCTGTGCAGTCAGAGAGAAATTCCGGGGGCCAGGCCATGGCAGAGAGTCTGACATTTTCCTTCATCCAGTGGGATGTCCTACCCAGGCTATGAGAGTATCTGCAAATCAGTCTTTCTCATTCACATATTGACTTGTTTGCTCCTGGGAGGTCCATCTCAGTGCTTCTTTTTTTTTTTTTTTTTTTTTTAAGATTTTATTTATTTATTTGACAGAGAGAGAGACAGCAAGAGAGGGAACACAAGCAGGGGGAGTGGGAGAGGGAGAAGCAGGCTTCCCGCGGAGCAGGGAGCCCGATGCGGGGCTCGATCCCAGGACCCTGGGATCATGACCTGAGCCGAAGGCAGACGCCCAATGACTGAGCCACCCAGGCGCGCCA
Source organism: Halichoerus grypus (assembly GCF_964656455.1). Taxonomy (NCBI): domain Eukaryota; kingdom Metazoa; phylum Chordata; class Mammalia; order Carnivora; family Phocidae; genus Halichoerus; species Halichoerus grypus. Next base: position 68,669,343 of record NC_135716.1, read on the forward strand.
TCTCAGTGCTTCTGACAAAGGTAGAGACAGGGTGAGGGTGGACTGTGGGCATTGGTTCCTGCAGGTAGTGAACACACGTAAGCCCTACCCCCGACTACTGCTCACAGCGGTGCTGCTCCCTCTTCAGAGGATCCATTTCATCCTTAGGGCACCATGCCTCCCTCCACACTGCCCGCCATACTCTGTACAGTTTTGTCCTTCAGGCTTCTGATCCAAAGGGGACTTTTCCATTGTGGTGGATGCTGGGCTTTCTGGGCTGTTTCTTCAGGGAATCTGTGGAGAGAATCCATGGAACAGCCTCGCTTGCTTGGTTCATCACACCCTATTGTGGGAAACTGGTAGTTTCTAATGGTACCAACCAAAAGATGTTTGTCCCTGAAGTATTTTATTGGGTGTGAAATGCAGGAATTGTCTTAGAATTAAAAGCTCTAATGCTCAGTGTTACCCCACATTCATTGAAAATCCATTGAAATTCATTGCTTGCTTTGGGAATTCCATCCTCTTTTTTACTCAGATTCGTAGGGTGCTGTTAACTATGGGGAAGAGAGCAGGGGAAATATTCCATTTTTGGAACATGCAGTGAAAAAATGAAATGTGTTTTAATAGTCAGACTTTAGTTTCATAATAATAGAAGTGAAGATTTTTTTTTTAAATGGCCATTATGAATTTGTCTCAGGATGAATTACCAGGTCGCCTGATTTTCTGCTAGTGTTATCTTCCCTCGGGTGTATTGATGAGGAACTGCTGATAAGAGCAGAATATTTTGCTTTTACTTAGAATTAATAATTCTGTGTCCTTTCCTTTTAGAGAGTCATGGGTTTGAAACAGGGCTTATTCCAAAATAGGCCCTATTTGCCAGATTCTTTTTTTTTTTTTTAATTTTATTATGTTCTGTTAGTCACCATGCAATACATCATTAGTTTTTGATGTGGTGATCCACGATCCATTGTTTTCGTATAACACCCAGTGCTCCATGCAGTACGTGCCCTCCGTAATACCCATCACCGGGCTAACCAATCCCCCCCCCCCAAACCCTGTTTGTTTCTCAGAGTCCATAGTCTCTCATGGTTCATCTCTCCCTCCAATTCCCCCCCCCTCATTTTTCCCTTCCTTCTCCTAGTGTCCTCCATGCTATTCCTTATGTTCCACAAATAAGTGAAACCATATGATAATTGACTTTCTCTGCTTGACTTATTTCACTTAGCATAATCTCCTCCAGTCCCATCCATGTTGATGTAAAAGTTGGGTATTCATCCTTTCTGATGGCTGAGTAATATTCCATTGTATATATGGACCACATCTTCTTTATCCATTCATCTGTTGAAGGGCATCTCAGCTCTTTCCACAGTTTGGCTATTGCGGACATTGTTGCTATGAACATTGGGGTGCATTTGGCCCTTCTTTTTACTACATCTGTGTCTTTGGGGTAAATACCCAGGAGTGCAATTGCTGGGTCATAGGGTAGCTCTATTCTTAAATTCTTGAGGAACCTCCACATTGTTTTCCAAAGTGGCTGTACCAACTTGCATTCCCACCAACAGTGTAAGAGGGTTCCCCTTTCTCCACAACCTCTCCAACATTGTTTCTTTCCCTGTCCATTTTTGCTGTTCTAACTGGTGTAAGGTGGTATGTCAGTGTGGTTTTGATTTGGATTTCCCTGATGGCTAATGATGATGAACATTTTTTCATGTGTCTTTTAGCCATTTGTATGTCTTCTTCAGAGAAGTGTCTTTTCATATCTTCTGCCCACTTTTGGACTTGATTATTTGTTTTCTGGGTGTTGAGTTTGAGAAGTTCTTTATAGATCTTGGATACCAGCCCTTGATCTGTAGTGTCATTTGCAAATATCTTCTCCCATTCTGTGGGTTGCCTCTTTGTTTTGTTGACTGTTTCCTTTGCTGTGCAGAAGCTTTTTATCTTGATGAAGTCCCAAAAGTTCATTTTTGCTTTTGTTTCACTAGCTTTTGGAGATGTATCTTGAAAGAAGTTGCTGTGGGCGATGTCAAAGAGGTTACTGCCTATGTTCTCTAGGATTTTGATGGATTCCTGTCTCACATTGAGGTCTTTCATCCACTTTGAGTTTATCTTTGTGAATGGTGTTAGAGAATGGTCGATTTTCATTCTTCTGCATGTGGCTGTCCAATTTTCCCAGCACCATTTATTGAAGAGACTGTCTTTTTTGCATTGCATGTTTTTTCCTGCTTTGTCAAAGATTATTTGACCATAGAGTTGAGGGTCCATATATGGGTTCTCTATTCTGTTCCATTGGCCTATATGTCTGTTTTTGTGCCAGTACCATGCTGTCTTGGTGATCACAGCTTTGTAATATAGCTTGAAATCAGGCAACGTGATGCCCCCAGCTTTGTTTTTCTTTTTCAACATTTCCTTGGTGATTCGGGATCTTTTTTGATTCCATACAAATTTTAGGATTGTTTGTTCCAGCACTTTGAAAAATGTCATTGGAATTTTGATCGGGATGGCATTGAAGGTATAGATTGCTCTGGGTAGCATAGACATTTTCACAATGTTTATTCTTCCGATCCATGAGCATGGAATATTTTTCCATCTTTTTGTGTCTTCTTCAATTTCTTTCATGAGTGTTTTGTAGTTCCTAGAGTATAGATCCTTTACCTCTTTGGTTAGGTTTATTCCAAGGTATCTTATGGTTTTTGGTGCTATTGTAAATGGAATCGTTTCTCTAATTTCTCTTTCTACAGTTGCGTTGTTAGTGTATAAGAAAGCAACTGATTTCTGTGCATTGATTTTGTATCCTGCCACATTACTGAATTGCTGTATGAGTTAGTAATTTGGGGGTGGAGTCTTTTGGGTTTTCCACATAAAGTATCATGTCGTCTGCGAAGAGAGAGAGTTTGACTTCTTCTTTGCCAATTTGAATACCTTTTATTTCTTTTTGTTGTCCGATTGCTGTGGCTAGGACTTCTAGTACTATGTTGAACAATAGCGTATTTGCCAGATTCTTAAACTGAATCAGTCTTTCTGTTTTAGATAAGGTTGCTGTATCAGTTTCTCCCCACTGGATGTCACCTTTTCCCATATATTCCATCTTCCCACAACCACAAAATGCATGAACTACAAAGTAATGCAGTGCACAAACAGCTTACTAGATGTCAAACTCAGTTACTTTTATTCATCCATTTATTGAGTACATACTGTGCACCTACTATGTGCCAGGCCCTATTTTAGGCACTGGGGCTAACACAGTCAATAAAAACTAAGTCCCAGTTCTCCTGGTACTTGTAATTTAGTATATGTGTGTTTGGGGCGGGGGGTGGGAGGTTAGATATGTAATTGTTAAAAATTAGAATATAATAGTGATAAGTATGAAAAGGAATGTAAAACAGGAAAAGACTAAAGAGAATGACCGTGGGCAGGGGTGTTGCTCTGTGGAGAGGCCTCTGGGACAGTAACGTTTGAAGATGCAAGGGAATGAGCTGAGCGAGCATCCGGGACAAGGAAGTCCAGGGATGGAAGAGCACATCCATAGCCCTTGAGGGAGTGTGCTTAGCATGTGTGAAGATCAGTGAGGAGGCCAGTGTGGCAGGTGGGGAATGTGGGAGGGGAAAGGATAGGAGTGGGTGAGATCAAAGGGCTCACAGGGTCCGAATCACACAGGGCTATGAAAGCTGCCAACCGTAAGGGTTTTGTATATTATCTTGAGCGAGATGGCCACTGGGAGATTCAGAGCAGAAGGTTGATATGATGAGCCTTATGTTTCAGAAGCCTCATTCTGGCTCTGGGGGTGCAAGATTGGAAGCAGGGAGACCACTTAGGAGACGCCAAGAGGTAATAATGGTTGGAATTAGGATGTGGGGTAGTGGAAGTGAGTGGTGGGTAGATTCTCCATGCATTTGCACGTAAAGTCACTAGAATTTGCTAATGGATAGGATATAAGGTATGAGAGAAAGACAGGCGTCAAAAATGACTTGGAGCTTCTTAAAAAGAGGTGCTTGAATAATTCATTGAATATAAGAGTAAACAACACGTGGCTGATTTAACATAGATCAAGTGTCAGTTATTAGTTGACAGTTTGTGAGTCTTTAAAGGAATTTGAGAAGCAACAGAATACCCGTGCCTGCAAAAAGGAAATGTGTTTTGCTGTGTGTGTGTGTGTGTGAGAGAGAGAGAGAGAGAGAGAGTTTGCGTGTGTTATAATTGCACTTGAATCTAGGACTTTTCCTGAAATTTTTCTTTGATTTAGACTAATACTTACTATCCTATTATATCATTCATTACAATTAAGGATATGCTTAAACAGTATATTTTGGCATTTAAAGATGTCCTGGTTACTATTTGTATTCTTTTGAAAAGTAATAATCAGTGCCCTAACAGAGCACCAGGTGGCACTAGAAAACAAGTCACATTTACACTAACAGAAATCCCATTTGTAATACAGCTTAAAGACCTAGAAGATTATAATATAGGCAGTAAATCAGCTTGATGCAACTAGTACCTCGTATGGATACTTCTGGGTTTTCTGTGATCATAAGGAAAACAGAGATAGAACCAACATGAGCAACAATCAAGCCTCATTAAGAAGTTTTCTTGTTATTAAAAAATATATATGTCAATGAAGTTTTTCCTGGGATTCTTACAGCTGAATGGAACATATTTAAGCAAAGTTGTTCACCATCATCCTGAGGATAAAAACTAAACTTATTAGTACAGCACCTGAAGCTTCTCAAGTTCTGGCTCCCGCTTATGGCTTTCCTCTGTTCACAATGCTCTTTCTTGCCTCCCCTCTGCACAGTCTCCTGGCAAAGTCCTACTCCTTAGAAATGAGCTTAGAGGTTACCTCTGCTAGGCAGCCTTCCCTGATTACACCCCTGTCTCTTACTCCAGACCAGAAGATGTACTTTACCTCTGTACTCCCAAGACACCCCATGCTTGTAGATTTTTTAGCATGTATTTTGAGTTTTTCCCTTAATTTTTAGACAGAAGGCATCTAAAAGGAAGGAACCATGATACCCTCCCCCATTTTGTATTAGTCAAGGTTCTCCAGAGATACAGAATCAATATAATAGTGTGTGTGTGTGTGTGTGTGTGTGTGTGTGTGTGTATGGACAGAAACAGAGACACAGATTTATTGTAAGAAATGGACTCGCATGATTACAGAGGCTAGCCAGTCCAAAATCTGCAGGGTAGGCAGGCAAGCTGGAGACCCAAGGAAGAGTTGATGTTGCAGCTCAAGCCCAAAGGCAGTGTTGAGGCAAGATTCCTCTTCCTTGTGGTGGTTGTGTGGGGGGTATCAGTCTTTTTCTTTAGGCCTTCAGCTGATTGGATGAGGCCCACTTACATTTTGGTGGATAATCTGCTTTACTCCGAGACTACTGATTTAAGTGTTCCTCTCATATAAAAAATATCTTCACAGCAACATGCAGATGTGTCTGACCAAATATCTGGGTTATCATGGCTTCACTTAGTTGACACATAAAATTAAACCATCATATCCCTCCAATAGCATTTACCCATAATATAAAATGAGTTGAATAAATAGTCATTGCATGAAAAACATGACTTAATCGCTTTCCTTTTCATCTGATGGTGATAGTATCCTTTCATTTCCTTACCTCTTCATCTGATGGTGACATTATGAAATGCAAATGGCCCAGATGATGGGCAGGAAGAGTTTATAGACAGAAGTATCAATGTGTGAATGAACCTTACCTGTCTTGAATGTACTGTATTTCATGTTATTTTCACATAGGTTCTCCTCTAATTCTTATCAAAAAATCTTGTGAGTTAAGTATTTTTCAGCCATATTTAGCCATGTTTCTTCAAATTTTTTTTTTTCTTTTCCTCTCCACTACTTGTAGTAGAGTCACATGTTGGAGTGCACGATGATGTCCTACATGTCTCAGAAACTTTGTTCTTTTTTGTTAGCATTTTTCGCCCTTAGATTGCATAATTTCTATTGCTCTGTCTTCAAGTTCAGTGAATTTTTCTTCCGCTCTTTCAAATCTGCTGTTGAGCTCATGGAGTAACATTTTCATCCTAGCTACTCTTCTTTTCAAGTCTAGATTTCCATTTCGCTGTTGAGATTCCATATCTGGTGACTCATTCCTACCATGTTTTTCTTTAAATGTCTATACTTATTTACAATTACCCATTTGAAATGTTTTTCTAATAAACCCAGCATCTGGGCACACTTGGAGACAGTTGCTACTGACTGCTTTTTTTTCTCCCTGAGTGTGGATCAGGAGATTCCTGTTTCTTTGCATGTCTAGAAATTTTAGGCTAAAAGCTGGATTGTGTATAGAATACGTTATGGCAGCTCTGGAATTTTTTTTCCACCTGAGGATTATTGGTGACCCGTAGACAGTTAACTTGCCTGGATTCAAACTAAAAAATCCATCTCCCTGCAGTATGAAGCAACTGCTTTCTCTGCTCAGGTTTGTTAACTTCCAGCTGCTGTTTTTTTAAGTACAGCTCTCTGGAGAGTGGGGCAGGAGGTGCCCTGAGCCTGTGTAGTTTAGTGGTCTGCTAAGGATTTGGGCAGAATTCATACTCAGATTTGGGGGCTTCTTTCTGAGATTCATCATTTGAATTTCCAGTCACTTTGCCCGCCTGAAGTTCTGCTGTCTTCTACTTCAAGCCATTAGGACTTCTAATTTCTTCTAGGCAAACTGGATGTGTACTGAGAAATGTACTCAGGCAAAACAAAACAAATTTGCACATTTCGCCAGAGGAGTTCTGTCTTTCAAAAGTAGGTTTCTGTAGTAGTTAGCCTCCGGGAAGGCCCCCAGTGATCCTTGCGTCCTGGTATGCGTGCCTCTGTGTGTGTGCCTCCTCTTTCCATTGAATAGGGCTGACCTATGTGACTAATAGGGCATGCAGGATTGGCAGAGTGCGAATCCCAAGGCTAGCATTGCACCTTCTACCTTGCCTTTCCTTTGGATCACTTGCTTGCTCTGGAGGAAACTGGCTGCCTTGTCATGAGAATATATAAACAGCCTTTGGACAGGTCTAGATAGCAAGGAACTTGTGTAAGATACTAAATGTTAATGGTGGTTGTAAGCTGCTAGGTTTGGGGGCACTTTGCTTTGCAGCCATATATAACTAGTTTATCCTCATTGAGTTTCTGCCTGCTTTTTCAAAACCAGGCTCCCAGGAACCACTCATGAAGATGGAAAGTTATCAGTCAGCCCGGGATTTGTGCTGAGTTTATTCTCAAATTTTGGATCTTGGCCCTTCTGTGCCTCTCTTGCATCCAAGATTTCCCTTTTAAAATTTCATCTGCTCTGCTCTCTTCATGCTGTGATCTGCCCTCTTTAGTGGGGAAGGACTCAGTTTTCCACTCATCCCTGACTTGGGATGGTTGGGAGCAAGCACCACCCTACACAAAAAAATCACAAACTCACCATTCTTATCCAATGTAGAAACTGTCTTTCAAGAATAAATTCTTCTGGGGGTGCCTGGGTGGCTCAATTGGTTAAGCATCTGCCTTTGGCTCAGGTCATGATCCCGGGGTTCTGGGATTGAGCCCCGCTTCGGGCTCTCTGCTCAGTGGACTTCTCCCTCTCCCTCTCCCTCTCCCCCTCCCCCTGCTTAGGCGTGCTCTTGCTCTCTCTCTCTCCTCTGTCTCTCATGCTCTCTTGTGCATGCGCATGCTCCCTCTCTCTCAAATAAAGAAAATCTAAAAAAGAAAGAATAAATTCTTCTGTTACAAGTTTCTACCTATCTTTGGTCATTTTCCAGTGCCTTCAAATAGTTGTTTTAATATTTCAGTGACATTTCACTGATTTAATTGATTTAAATTGGTGATAATTCATTGATTTAATGAAATACGAATATTAACATTCTCTGAATACTAGAGAAGCTGAACATCTGAAATGTGTAAGCCATTCTGGATTCCCTTGCTGCAAACTGCCTAGTCATATCTTTTTTTTTCTTCTCATTGGTTTTCAGGGTTTCATTAATATTGATATTAATTTCCTTGTTAGTTTTGATATTGTAAAAATATTTTCCCAATTGGTTCTTTATCTATTAACTTCGTGTACAAAGCTTACAGATACGTAATCGTTGAAACAAGTAAGTGTGCGAATGAACACATGAGAGTGGTGTTCTCTCACCTGTTATAGTACTTTGAATGTTCCAATATCTCCTTACTCTCATATATTTTTCTATTATAATAAAATACGCACAAAAACATTGGACAGCCTTGATTCAGATGGCCTTGGCTTGGGGAGCATCGTTCTTCCGTCAAAACATTCATTCATTTATCTTACTGAGATAAGAACGGTAGCACCTGTTTGTGAAGACACCTGGCATTAAGCTTCAATGACTTGGGTTTCTGAGAGTCCTTCACATGGGCTTGACCAAGTCATCACTGCTTTGAACTTAAGTATTATGTGGTCTGTCTAGGTAGGTCTTCTGTCTTGTAGCTGCCTGCTGGAGGTGCTTTGGTTCACTGTCTTTAGCAGTCCCTAACACACAATCTGTTCCTCATTATTAGTACCAGCAGCCCACCTAGATGTAATTCACACAGGCTGGTGGTTCAGTTCAGGCCACACCACGACGCCGTTGTAAGTTTCCCAGAGTGTCGAAGCGCAATGTAGCACTAGCACACTTAAACCACTTCCGGGAAAAGCTTCGAGAAAAGTCTTCCTGCCTGCCCCCCTTGCAGCTGTGAAAAGAGGTTGTAAGAGAACGGCTGTTAGAGATTTATTATAATCATTACATTCAACAGCTACTGTAGTTTTAGTGGTTCCTAAAATACACCAGCAGTTATTGTCTGATTACTTCTACAGATAAGTTAATTATAGGAGATTTCTGACTCTTATACAAGTCTGATTTAGAGAGAAGTTTAATTACAGCAATTTTAGTGATTTAAATAAGCCCAGCATATATTACCAGTCTCAGCAAGTGTAGTCGAGTTTTTAGCTGTGTTGAAATACACATTTGCTTTGTTTTTATTTTTAATTTCATGATTTTCACCATACTGTAGTACCAGGGATAATTCAGGGCACCTGTTTCTACCAGAATGAATCTTCAGTCAAACACACCACAGGACAATAATAGCAAATTCTTTGTTATCATTAAAATCCCATTCTAATGCTTCCCGTTGAGCACTCAACAGCTTACGGCGCTAATTTCTGCCATGATTGTGACAACATGAGCAGGGGAGTAAAATTAGTTTATTAAGGAAAAAAACTCAGATTTAGTGTGTTTGAAAATGATCATCAAGATCTAAATTTTCTTTTGATTGATGGGAAATATGACCCTGTGTTCAAGTCAGAGTAATCCACTTTGTTGTGTATTAACACATGGTCTATTTGTATACCGAAGCAAATTAAAGATGACGGTATTAGCTACATATGCCCAAGCCGGCTTAAAATCAAGCTTTCAAAAACTGTCATAAAAAGACAGTGCTGTCAGCAGTTAGATATATTCATTTACTTAAATAAGACTTCAAATTGGAGAGTGCATTAGTTTGGAAAATGCATTACTGAAAATTACCTCAGTCTGATTACAGAGCTCTTCTCCAGAGCATTTTTTATTCTTCTGATGTAATGGTCCTGGCATTTACAGCCATAATTCTTGCCGTATGTTTATATGTTTTTCACTTAAAAATCAAGTTTGTGTTGACAATAAAAAGTATTAGTAATAGTGAAAATAAATCAAATCCTCTCAGTTTCAGTTTGGGTGATTTTATTACATTCTGCCCAGGAAGCCAGACTTCTTACTTATCCCTGACACCATGGAATGGCAGTCATGCTTTTCTCCTTTGCTGGAACGCTCCTTCTTCTTCCTGGCCATCGACTTAGGTCCTACAGTCTTTTGCTGTTACTGAGCCTAGTCAGCAGTGGCGTTGAGCAGGGTGGGAGTGGCTGGAGCCTGAGGTCAGGCAGACACTCAAGGCTGGGACAGATAATTAGGTGCAAGCAGCAGGTGGTGTCCAGGAGGGTGGGGGGGAAGTAAGGCCACCGTCAAATACATCTCAGAAACAGGGAGAAGCCGTTATCACAGGGGTTTGGGAACAGACAACAAGCAAAGCTGGGAGCAGGAGGCCATTTCTTGACTGAAGTATCTCCACATAGAGGAGTAGCTTTGGATTCCTCCAGAGGCACTGGCACACCCCAGAGTCCCTTCGCCAGCCCTGCTCAGCTAAGGAGCTAGTCCAGGGTGCCAGCGGCAGGGCATGAGGTCGGTGCGGCGATAGGAGCAGCACTATGACTGTGAGCCGGACCTGTACTGCGGAAAGGACCATTGTACGTTTATTAAACAGCTATCTTAACGATAAGCGTATGAGTCACAAATGGCCCCAAACCTAACTGCATGTGAATCTGAGAAGAACAGGCCTCTTCCTCATCGTGGTATCGGTAGCATACTGAGCTGGGCTCGGGAGGTGTCTGTGTCTGAATCTGGTCGTGGACCCTCTGGGGCTCATGTCTGTCTCCTCTGCAGACTCCTCTCACCTCACACGAGAATCCATTCCTTTGCTAAACCTCGCGAATTTGAATCAGGATTGCAAGAGGATAATGTTCATAAATTCTCACTTGCCGTCTACACATGCTCAAACTTCAGGTATCAAAGAACGTGGTTGTTATCAATGATCCTGTCTCTGCTGCTGTCTATCCCCACCCTCCTGTAGCAGCCAGGCGCGGAAACTGTCCTCTTTGGGATTTTTGCTTCTCAGCTCTTGGAGCTAACTAATTTAACCCGCATCATGTATGGGTTACAAAGCAGCTCGGGACCTAGGACATATCATGTATTGAAGATATATTCCTATATGGGATGAAGATGCTTTGAGAAAAATAGAGGCCTAATACTAAAAGGCAAGTGCATTTTACTTGACTGGTTCCCTTTTTGCCCGCCACAGAGAAGGTGCTCAGCATTTAACGGGTCATTGCTGTAGACCCGTCCTTGAGTTGCCAGGGAGAACTTTTTTAAAAACTCTTATCATTAAATAATAAGAAAACATCATTGATGTGGTGAAAGGCATCTGTTGCATACATCCTCCAAATTACTCACTACTGCAGATTATAATCACCTAAAGCAACTATGCAGCAACTTACATTGCAAATTCTAAACCCATTTCAAATCCTAAGTACATTTGTTCACTTGGTTATGGTAGAATGATTTTTGCCTTTGGGTTAATTTTTAAGAAGTCTGCACGTGTGGATAAAGAGGGTAAGAGGAGGAATTATGTATATTTCTTTTTTTTATTATGTTAATCACCATACAATACATCATTAGTTTTTGATGTAGTGTTCCATGACTCATTGTTTGCGTATAACACCCAGGGCTCCATTCAATACATGCCCTCTTTAATGCCCATCACCAGGCTAACCCATACCCCCATCCCCCTCCCCTCTAGAACCCTCAGTTTGTTTCTCAGAGTCCATAGTCTCTCATGGTTCATCTCCCCCTCCGATTTCCCCCCTTCATTTTTCCCTTCCTACTATCTTCTTTTTTTTAACATATAATATATTACTTGTTTCAGAGGTACCGGTCTGTGATTCATCAGTCTTACACAATTCATAGTGCTAACCATAGCACATACCCTCCCCAGTTTCCATCACCCAACCACCCCATCCCTCCCACCCCCCACCACTCCAGCAACCCTCAGTTTGTTTCCTGAGATTAAGAATTCAGGAATTGTATGTATTTCTAAACACATCTTTTTTTTTTTTTTTTTTTTTTTTTTAAGATTTCATTTATTTGAGAGAGAGAGAGCAAGCGAGCACACAGAGGGAGAGGGAGAAGCAGGCTCCCCATGGAGCAGGGAGCCTGATATGGGGCTTGATACCAGGACCCCGAGATCATGACCTGAGCCGAAGGCAGACGCTTAACTGACTGAGCCACCCAGGTGCCCCTCTAGCATCTTCTTCACAGGGGCTTCATTTGTGTTGGGTGAATGTGTATCCTGTTTCACCAGGTCCTGGGACTTGAGCTGACCCCTGGGCATTGACCCTTCTTAAAGAATGCTCGTAGGGACTAAGGGACAATAGCTTCTAGCTAAGAGGATGATTTATTAATTTAACAAATATTCCCACTTCGTTTGTTTGCCACGCTCTGTGGAGTGCCCTTAAAATAAAGCAAATAACTACAATATAAGGAGGTAGAGGTTATGGGCAAAATGCTGAGGGAGCCCAGAGGAGCAAATAACTCACTGCCAGGGGGGCAGGGGGTAGGGTGCTGAAGTCTTCATGGAGGAAAGATATTTGAGCTGGTCCTCAAGTAGCAAACAAGGCTTGTATCCGTGGAATTCTCTCTGAATAGACCTGTGAATTCAGATACTTAATTATTTTCTAGTGACAGAGAGGAGGGGTTGATGGAGAAGAGCTTATAGGTCTTTCTGTGCACAACCTGCTCATACTCACTCCAGGAGCAGTACCCCTGGGGACCCAGGGGTGCTCTCTGTAAAACAGTCTAAATTCATTAGAGTCCTGTCTGGAAACTCTTGACACTATCACTTTTGGGGAAATTGTCGTAATTTGTTTTTTCTAATATCCATTGGTTTTTACCCTTTCTCTCCCTTAATTTGTCAGTACCACTAGTGCTCCCTTCTCCTATTTGTTCCTTTCCCGGTCCATGTAAAGATTTATTAGAGCCTACTCATAAGAATAGGTATATATATATGAAATTCATCTAGAGCCTTCAGGGCTAATTCGCTACCATGATTATAATACCAGCTCTATTCAGGTTGTATGAGTCACTCAAAACTAAATTTGAAATAACAGTGGAAGAAATCTATACAGCACAATGCCTCTAATTGATAGGCTTATCAAAAGGCAAGGTTTGATAAAGGTGTGTTTCAGGTAATAACCTTGATTTTTATGCTTCACTGAAATTTGGCTCCTCTCCCCCAAGGATCACCGACTTCTTTGTGTGTCCATACCACCATATTAGTGATGTTATTAGTAATGTCATTCCGCTAGTCGTAGGGTGGAAGTCGCATTAATTACAAATTATAGCTTCAACATAAAACCAATGAACTTGGGTGAGCCTTTTATTCCTGGGCCTTGTCACTTTGATTCATACTGCATCTTGCTTTTTAACTGCTGCCCTGAGCCCTGCGTGCATTTCTCGGCAGTCTGTTTTTTCCAAGGCGCTTTGCAGCCAGTCCTGCGCAGAGCAGGATAGGGCCCAGCAGGGATGTGTTGTGTGATTAACTGCATACCTCTGTGTGTGCTGAGGAAAGAGGCCGGGGGCACATTGTCTTATACTCCCCGAGAAGTATGATAATAGCTCAGCCGTGCACTTACTGGAGAGTTTCCCCGTGATTATAAAACACGAGCGAAGAGACTCATTAGTAAGAAAGAAAAATGGAGGACTGGGTTTAAATTGGCTTGTAGGTTAATAGGGTCAAAAATACTTAGTACACGGGCACCGGAGTGATGGAAATTCTCACATGGGGTCTCCGCTCTTGGTCAGTCATCTTAGACTGAATTTTTGGTTTGATGGTTTGTTTTTGGATTAAAGTATGGGGCTGGGGGGGGGGGCGCCTGGGTGGCTCAGTCGTTAAGCGTCTGCCTTCGGCTCAGGTCATGATCTCAGCGTCCTGGGATCGAGCCCTGCATCGGGCTCCCTGCTCCGTGGGAAGCCTGCTTCTCCCTCTCCCACTCCCCCTGCTTGTGTTCCCTCTCTTGCTGTCTCTCTCTCTGTCAAATAAATAAAACTTAAAAAAAAAAAAAGTATGGGGCTGGGGCACGTGGGTGGCTCAGTCGTTATGTGTCTACCTTCGGCTTGGGTCGTGATCCCAGGGTTCTGGGATCGAGCCCTGCATCGGGCTCCCTGCTCCGCGGGAAGCCTGCTTCTCCCTCTTCCACTCCCCCTGCTTGTGTTCCCTCTCTCGCTGTGTCTCTCTCTGTCAAATAAATAAAATCTTTAAAAAAAAAGTAAAGCATGGGGCTGAATGTGGTGTTTGGAGGTTGAGGCCTATAACAACATTAGAGGAAATTTGGAGACAGGAGTATTATTCAGCCTGCACCAGCCTTTAAAGTCAACGTTGTTTTTGTCTTTCTATCCATGAACATTTTCCTCATAGGCACTGAAATTCCTCTTACCGGTGTAAAGTCACTTGATCAAAACTAGAAAATTCTCAGAGTACAGTGAAAGGTTCCTTTACCAGGAGTTTCACCATCAGCCCTACCAATTCTTATTTGCTGTTTGATCTTGAATAAGTCTCTTAGGCTCCTGGAGCTTTTCTTTTTTCCACGTATGAAATATGGAGGCGACTCAGCCTGCCCTCCTGCTGTTTTTGCAGGATTCTCCTGTCCTTGGATGACCGTTTCATCTTGTGGCGTCCTGCTATATGGTTAGGAACAACTGTTATCATTACTTTCCCTCCTTTTATTATTTCATAGAAGATGAAAGTGAGCCCCAAATCCAGAGGCTGTTTAATATTGTTTATATGCACATGTTCTGTTTCTAAGAGGCTCTTGATGAATTTGAAACTTAATCCTCATGACATCCCAACATATTTCATGTTTTTAGTGTGAGAGAATACTGGTTCTTCAGGGATGTTTTTCTAGAAAGTGTTTATATGTACAAAAGGAGCGTCTACAAGCTGAATAAGGTGTGAGGGTGTTGGAGAGCTATTGGAACAATGGCTGTCATGGCATCTCATTAAAGAGTAAGTTATGCTTTCCTTCTACCTTGGGTGTTAAAGCTTTATTAACACTGGGTTTGAAAACACCTCACAAAAAAAGCTAAATGCTTAAGGGATTTATTATAAAACTCCATCGTGCCATTTATTTCCGTGGATGCTTGAAATTGCTGGGGTAAAATAATGTATTCAGCAAGGAAGCAAGTTCTCGCTTCCTCCCGTGAGTCCTCTTGATTGTGCTATTGGTATCTCATTCTTTAATTAAACTTGTCCAAAGATAGGATCAGCTAAAGTGTTTACTGTATAAATAGTTTTCATTCCCAGTGTGCAAGTTTAAAACCCTGGTAAAAAGAGTTTGCCATCTGTTAAAAACCAAAACATGTGGTGCGCTCTTGCATAAAAATAAACTGCACATTATTCATAAAAAGAATCACAACACATAACATATCTTTGGGGCTGACAGTAACCTGTGCCGTTTTAGAATGTCACCACCTCTCTCTAAGTGACAGTATGATCAGTAGTGCGTTGTGTTAAAAAAAAAGAAAATCTATAAGATGTAATGAAATTAACATATGTATTTTTATTAACATGAAAATAGATTTGTCTGAATGCAAGCTTTCCTGATAAGAAACGGTAATTTTTTTCCTTTGATCATTTCAAATTTAATTATTTCTCCGAGTTTTCGGCTTACATTTTTTTTCCCCCTAAAATGTCACCATTTAATTTAGCCAGGTATTTACCGCTCCCTGCATTGCCGCTCCCTCAGCCCTGCGACGGTGTCTCCTCCCACTCCTGAGGTCCCCTCGTATTTCTGCTCTTTGCCTTTCCACTTGTCTGTACTCACGACAAGAAACTTCCTAAAATACTTCCTAAAATACAGGTTACTTGCTGCCAGTCATTAGCACCATCAGTAAGGGCACCTGGGTGGTATAGTTAAGCCTCCAACTCAGTCTCTGATCAGGTCATGATCTCAGGGTCCTGAGCTAGAGCCCCATGTCGGACTCCACCCTTGGGGTGGGGGGGGGATGTCTACTTAAGAATTCTCTCTCTCTCCCTCTGTCCCTCCCCGCCCCCCACACGTATGCTCACTCTCTCTCTCTAAAAATAAATAAATCTTTTAAAATAAAATAAAATAAAACCATCACTGATATCACATGGCTTGTGGAACAAAGTCTAAATCCCTCAGAATATTATGCAAGAAATTCCATAATCTGGCTCGCAGCCCCTTCCATAGCCTCGACCCTCACTCTTCCTAACCCCGAACCCTCTGTGGTTCTACCTGACTCTTCAGGCCTGAACTTGCCTCTTTCACATTTCCATGTTTATAATTACCTCTTTCTTTGGAAGGTTTTGCCTGCCTCTACCTCATCCCAAATGAGATTTGTGCTTTAAAATGCAGCTCAAACCCCAGATTCTTCCTTAATTCTTAGCTTATTGTTCTAGTTAGAGGTAATGTCTTGCTTCTCTGTGTTCCCAGTGTATTTTATGATTCTTATTTTGCCCAATAATTTTTAACCTTCTATTCTAGTCATTCATTTACTGCCCCCCCCCCCCAAGGTCTAAATTATTTGAGGATAGAGATTTGTCTTAGTCCCTTCGAGCTGCTATAGCAAAACTGCCATAAGCTGGGAGGCTTGGCAGAAACGTATTTCTCACAGTTCTAGAGGTGGGGGAGTTCAAGATCAAAGCACTGGCAGATTTGGTATCTGGTTCATGGTGCCTTCTCACTGTGTCCTCACATCGTGGAAGGGACTAGAGAGCTCCGTGGAGTCTCTTTTATTAAGTACTAATCCCATTCGTGAAGGCTCTGCCCTCATGAACTAATCACTGCTGGACGCCCCACCTCCCAATAACATTGCCTTGGGAGTTAGGATTTCAACCTACAAATTTGAGAAAGGGGACATAACATTTGATCTATAGCAAGACTATGTTCTATTCATCTTTGTATCCCCTATACTGACCAGCATAATACTTTGTCAGGTACTCCATAAATGTTTTTCCAAAATGATTTGAAAACCGAAAATCCATAATAACCAAATTCATGCAGTGGAGAAATTTAGATTAACAGATCAGAATAGAATGTCAGATTCTAAGTTGGATTTTTTTTTTTCTATAGAACTATTGGGCAATAGTTATGAACGTCCCAAAATATTCTTGGCACTCTTCTGTTCAGTATTTCTTATTGGGCAATCAGTATCTCTTAAGATCCCGTGGGAAGTTCTGGCTCATTTGTTTGAGTCAAAACCAGTTGCAATCTTTGGATCTTGTTTGGATCCCGTTTCAGAATAACAAGCTCTAATAATATGAGTTCATAAGATAGGGAAATGTAAATACTGACTATCCAGTGAAATTCTGATATTCAAGAATTATTGTTAATTTCTTTTTAGATATGATGAAACTCTTGTGGTTGTGTTTGTATATGTTTATTATAATAGTTTTACTGCGATAGTTAATTTAGATAAACTTCTCTTAAGGCCTACAGTTTGATAAGTTTCCACATATATACAGCCATGAAACCCTCAAAATCACATCCAATGATGTCAAAAATTTCCTTGTGCCCCTCTGTAGTCCCTGCTGTAAGCTTGCCCTCTTCCCTTTCTATCCCCAGCCACTAAGGTCCCTCCGTCTCCATGCAGTTTACGTTTCCTAGAAGTTTATATAAGTGGAATCATATAGTATGTGCCCTTTTTTGTGTCTGGCTGCTTTCATTCGACAATTATCTTGACATTCATCCATCTTGTACTATGTAGGAATGGTTTGTTTCTTTTTATCAGTGAACAGTATCCATTTTATTAATGTAATAGTTTGCTGTTCTGTTCACCTGTTGATGGACATTTGGGTTGTTTCCATTTCGGGGCTATTATAAATAAATCTGCTGTGAGCATTCATGTCAAGTCATTTTATGAATACATGCTTTCATTTCCCTGGGTAAGTGCATGGGAGTGGAATGGTTGGATGATATGGTAGCTCTATGTTTAACGTTTTAAGAAATTCTCAAACTGTTTTCCAAGTGGATTTATAGTTAATTTTACATTCTCACCAGGAATGTATAAGAGTTCCAGTTCTTCCACATCTTTACCAACACTTGGTATGGTCGATTTTTAAAATTTTAGCCATTCTAATAGGTATGTAGTGGTATGTCAGTTGAGTCTTAATTTGTATTTCCCTAGTGACAAATGATGTGGAGCATCTTTTCATGAACTTAGTTTTCATTCTTACCTCGTTTTCGGTGAAGTGTTTGTTCAAATCTTTTGTCCCCACCCCCTTTTTTATTGGGTTCCTTGTTCTGTTATTACTTGAGTTTTGAGAGTTACTTACATATTATTTTTCTAACACCTTGATCACATTTATGACTTGCAAATATTTTCTTCCAACCTCTGGGTTTTTTCATTTTCTTAACAGTAGCTATTGAAGGGGTGCCTGGGTGGCTCAGTTGATTAAGCGACCGCCTCCGGCTCAGGTCATGATCCCAGGGTCCTGGGATCAGCAGAGAGCCTGCTTCTCCCTCTCCCTCTGCCGCTCTGCCTACTTGTGCTCTCTATCTCTCTGTCAAATAAATAAATAAATAATCTTAAAAAAAAAACAGTAGCTATTGAAGACATTTTAAATTTTAATGAAGTCCCATTTATGAATTTGTCCTTTTCTAGATGGTACTCTTGGAATCATGCCTAAGAGATCTTTGCCTAATCCAAGGTCACAAAGATTTTCTCATATCATTTTTCCTAGAAGTATGATGATTTTAGGTTTTATATTTAGGTTTGTGTTCCATTGAATTAATTGTTGTTTATGGTAAAGGTATAAATGGCAGTTCATTTTCAAAATATGGATATTTAATTACATTAACAGAATTTGCTGAAAATATTACTTATTTCCTCTGAATTTCCTGAATTTGTGGTTTTGCTGAAAATGTCCATATATGTATGGGTCTGTTTCTGGACCCTGTTCAGTCCCACTGATCTGTTTATTTGTCTCTACATCAGTGCCACACTGTATGCTGTAGCTTTATAAGTCTTGGAATCACAGGTTATTTAAAAAAATACTGGAGGAATAAGGTCTTCAAACTTTGTTCTTCTTTTTCTCAGTTGTTTTGGCTAGAGTGGAGGTCCTTTCTTTTTCCACATAAATTTTAGAATTCGTTTGTCAATTTCCACCAAATAAAAAAGGCTGCTGAGATTTTGCTCTCACACAGAATCTATATATTTATTTGGGGAAAATTGATGCCTTTTCTGTGTTGAGTTTGGTAATCTGTTAACCTGGGATGTCTCTCCACTTAAGGTCTCTTCAATTTTCTCTCTGCATTATCTTATCATTTTGATGTACAGGTCTTCTACAACTTTTGTCAGATTTATCCCTAAATATATCATATTTTTGGATGTGATTGTAAGTTGTGTTACTTTATAACTTCAATTTTCTGTTGTTTGTTACTAGTCTATGGGGAAAAAATTGATTTTTTTTATGTTGATCTTGTATCCTGGAGCCTTGCTAAACTGACTTAAACGTTCCAATAGCTTTCTTGTAGCTTATATCAGATTTTCTACAGAGATATTTATGTCATCTCTAAATAAAGACAGTTTGATTTCTTTGTTTCCAAATAGGATGCCCTCTCTTTTCTTTTTCTTGCCTGATTCAGTGACTAGAAACTCCAGTAAAATGTTGAACAGAATTATGAGGGTAGATATCTGTATCTTGTTTCCTGATCTTAGGAGGGAAAAATCACTCTTTTATCAGGAAGTTGGTGGCAGTTGTAGATTTTTCATAGATGCTGTTTATCAGATTGAGAAAGTTTCCTTCTATTTCTACATTGTCAAGAGTTTTTATCAGGAATGGATTTTGGATTCAGTCAAAGGCTGTTTCTGTGTCTAATAAAATGATCATATAGGTTTTTCTTGTTTTTGTTGTATTAATATATGTTACATTGATTGATTTTCATATATTGAACCAACTATGTACATTCCTGAGATAAATCTCATGATGCATTATCCTTTATATAGATTGTTGGGCTTAATTTAAGAAATTTTGTTTAGAAGCTTTTAAATCTGTGCTCATGATGCACATAAGCATCTTTTTTTTTTTTTCATGTAATATCTTTGCCTGGTTTGGGTTTCATTACAATGTTGACCTCATAGAATGAGTTGGGTAGCAATTCCTTCTTTTCAAGAATTTATGTATTATGTATTATTTCTTCCTTAAATGTTTGGTAGAATTTACCAGTGAAGATGACTGGGCCTAGAGTTTTCTCTATGGGAAGGTTTTTAATTACAAATTCGATTTCTTTGATTGATTCAAGATATTCAAGTTATTTATTTCTCCTTGAGTAACCTTTACTAGTTTGTGTCTTTCAAGAATTGTGTGTATTTCATTTAATTGGCATGACATTGTTCATAATATTCTCTTATTGTCTATTTAATAATTGTAGAACCTGTGGTGATATCACTCATTCCTGACATTGGTTATATATGTTTTTTTCTCTTTTTTTAATCTGTCTGGCTGGGGTTTTATCGGTTTTATTTATCTTCTCTTAAAATCAGCTTTAATTTTATTGATCTTATTATTTTTCTACTTTGTAAGCTATTAATATCTGCTCTGATCTTTACTATTTTTTTTTGTTCTACTATTTTAGGTTTGATTTGTTTTTCTTTTTCCAGTTTCTTTAAGGTGGAAGCTTGGAAAATATTCTGTGTGCACTTGCAAAAATGTGTATTCTGCTGTTGTTGGAGGGGAGTGTTCTAGAAATGTCAGTTAGGTCAGTTTGGTGCTTACTCTTTTTCAAATCTATATCCTTGCTGACATTCTCTCTACTGGTTCTATCAGTTATTGAATCAGCAGTATGAAAATCTCTGATAGACTTTCGGATTTTTCTACTCTCTTTACAGTTCTATTTCAGAGTCATGGATTTTGAAGCTCTGTTACTAGATGCATAAACATTTAGTTTATTATATTCCTTTAATTGACTCATTTATCATTATGGAATAACCTTCTTTGCCACTGATAATATTCTTTGAACACAAATCTACTTGGACATTAGTATAGGCAATCCAGCTTTTTTTTTGGTATTATTAGAATGGCATGCCATTTTCCTTCTATTGGCTTTTAACTTGTTTGTGTTTTTGTATTTGAAGTGCATTTTTTGTAGTCAACATATACTTAGGTTGCGCTTTTTCATTGAAGCTGAAGTTGTTTGGCTTTTAATTGGGATATCTATATTTAATGTGCTTATTGATTTGATTAGGTTTAAATCTATTTCTTGCTGTCTGTTTTCTATCTGTCACTTCTGTTTGTGCCATTTTTTCTCTCTCAACCTTCTTTTGGAGTAATTGAATAATTTTTATGATTTGATTTTATCTATTTTGTTATTAGCTTTAACTCTTATTTCTTTAGTGATTGTTTTAAGGTTTATAGCATACATCCTTAACTTATCAGTCTGCCTTAAAGTGATATTATACTACTTCACCATACTATATAGAACCTTATAATATATACTTCCACCTCTCCCCTCTGAATTTGTGCTATTGTTGTTGTACATTTTACTTTTATTTTAAAGTCTACACTATGTTGTTATTGTTTTTGTTTAAACAATTATATTATTTAAAACAATTATCTTTTGGGGTACCTGGGTGGCTCGGTGGGTTAAGTGGCCGACTCTTGATTTCAGCTCAGGTCATAATCTCAGCATCGTGAGATTGAGCCCTGCGTTGGGCTCTGCATTGAGCATGGAGCCTGCTTACAATTCTCTCTCTCCCTCTTCTTCTGCCCATCCCCCACTCACACTCTTTCTCCCTCTCTCTAAAAAATAAGGAAAAGAACTTAAAATATAAACAAATAAAACAATTATCTTTTTTAAATAAGGATTTTATTTATTTATTTTACAGAGAGAGAGAGAGCACAAGCAGGTGGAATGGTAGGCAGAGGGAGAGGGAGAAGCAGGCTCCCCACTGAGCAGGGAACCCAATGCCGGGCTCGATCCCAGGACCCTGGGATCATGACCTGAGCCAAAGGCAGACACTTAACCAACTGAGCCACCCAGGTTTTAAAGAGATTTAAATAATAAGAAAGAAAATGTATAGTAACCCATGTAGTTACCATTTCTAGTCCTTTCTTTTTTATGTATACATCTATATTCCCATCTATTATCAATTTCCTTCTGTTTGAAGGAAGTCATTTAACATGTGTTATAGTGCAGGCCAGTTGGTAATGAATTCTTTCAGTTTTTGTATATCTGAAAACCTTTATTTCACCCTTGTTTTGAGAGAGTTTTGCTGGGTATAGAATTCTCAGTTGACTTCTTTTTTTCTGTTAATACAGTTTAGCCCCGAACAATGCAGGGGTTAGGGGCACTGAGCTCCCTGCATAGTCAAAAATCCACTATAACTTTTGACTCCCCAAAAACTTAACTACTAACACCCTGACCAGAAGCCTTACTGGTAATATAAGCAGTCAATCAACACATATTTTGTACATTATATGTATTATATACTGTATTCTTAAAGTAAACTACAGAAAAGAAAATGTCATTAAGAAAACCATAAAATACATCTACAGCACTGTATTCTAAAAAAAATTCACGTAGAAGTGGACCCACACAATTCAAACCCATTTTGTTAAAGGGTCAACTGAATGTAAAAAAAATTGCTCCATTCCCTTTTCCCTTCCATTTTTTCTAATAAGTCTGCTGTCATCCTTATTTTTCATTCCCTATATGTAGCATGTCTCTTCTCCCCTGTCTACATTCAGAGTTTTCTTTTTATCACTGGTTTTGAAAAATTTGATTCCTCTCTCTCAGGAATCACTACCCTTCATTGTCCAATATAAAGTAACTCAAAAACCATTGTTTCATATATGATACAGAAATTTTTAGAAATTTGATTTTGTTTTTCATATATGCACTCAACCTTAATATTTGAAGACAAGATACCCTTTTTTATTGTTATTTCCACCACATCTATTTCAGAAAAGCAGTGGCTTTATTTTTCAGTATATTGAATTATAGGTTTATGTCTCTGTTTCTGACCTATATTCATATTTGTCTGTAATGAAAATTCAATCAGTTAAACATGTATTTTCTAGTTCTTAATATTAGAAATAGTTTATCTGTCACTCTGCTATTCTTCAATAAATTCAACTATTTCTCATTTCCTGGAGATCCAGATCTTTACAGTTGGATCACTTGTTAAAAATTTGTGGTCATCTTATATTTACCACCACTCCTACAAACCAAGATTAATAAATTCTATTAATATCAGGTTTTCATTTTCTTCACATACGGAGAAATTACCAAAGCACTCTTGGAATACTGTGATTGAATTATATTTAAAGATTTCCACTTGGGTTTGGTGACATCTCACATAATGTCTAAAAAAATATGAATCAAATGTAACTTGTGTCTTAACAGGTATACTAATCATAACCAGACAATATTAATGTCAACAAACACCAAGCAAACATATGTTGACATCTGATAATCAAAAAAAAAGGTAGCATTAGAAACTGAGCTTCCAAATACCTAAATTATTCATTCATATATGTGTACTAATATTTAGATATATCTGCAATGCTGCAGAGCAGAATTACCTTTTTTTTTTTTTTAGTATAGGTGCTTAATCTCCTCACCTTTGCAACACTCCCTCCCCTACGATTCTTACTCAGTGGTGCTTAGGAATGTCTATTTGTTTCAAGCTCCCCGGGTGGTACTGGTGTATAGCCAGGCTTGGAAATTGTTGCTTTATTTAACATTACTGGGAAATCAATATTTTGTAGAAACATATTTTTTTACTTTTTATTTATTTATTTTTTTAGAAAGAGAGAGAGCACAGGCGGGGGGAGGGGCAGAGGGAGAGGGAGAGAGAGAATCTTTTCTTTTAAAAGATTTTATTTATTTATTTGAGAGAGAGAGAGGAAGGGAGGGAGAGAGAGAACAAGCAAGGGGGAGAGGTGGAGGTAGAGGGATAAGCAGACTCCCCATTGAGCAGGGAGCCCAGGATCATGACCCAAGAGGAAGGCAGACACTTAACCTGCCGAGCCACTCAGGCGCCCCGGGGAGAGAGAATCTTAAGCAGGCTCCATGCCCTGTCTTACAACCCTGAGATCATGACCTGAGCCAAAATCAAGAGTCAGATGCTCAATCAACTGAGCCACCCAGGCGCCCCCATAGAAACATATTTTTAAAAGGCCTTAAATACCTTTAAGAGCCACTGAAACAAAATTTAGAAATTTGGTAGATACTTTTCTAAAATACTTTTTATGCAACTCTGCCTTCTAAAATCATATGCTGCAC
Source organism: Halichoerus grypus (assembly GCF_964656455.1). Classification (NCBI taxonomy): domain Eukaryota; kingdom Metazoa; phylum Chordata; class Mammalia; order Carnivora; family Phocidae; genus Halichoerus; species Halichoerus grypus. Next base: position 68,693,186 of record NC_135716.1, read on the forward strand.
ATAATTTAACTTTCCTATGGGACCATGATGCCCATTTTAATAAACATCAGTTACTGTGCAGTGATGCCTTTTGGGGCTGTTGAAGTGCGTAGCACCGTTTACCTCTACACAGTCTGGCCAATGCTGAAATAGGCTAATTTCTGTTGGTTTTTCTGTCTTTCTGACTTTGGTCTGTCAGCTTTTACTTTTCCCTGCTGAGTGTACCTCTGACTCAAGCAACCCTCACTCTCTCTTTCTAATGTGTTACTTAAAGTGAGTTAAGGGCTCAAGGACCAGAAGAGCAAGATTGTTAGAATTGTATCTAAAATAAAACTGGGGGAAGGTGACTATCCTCTTGCGGAACAGTGCACACAGAGATGAAATTCATAGTGTCTGAAGCAGCTGTTGGTAAGCCTGTGGACTGCCTTGGCACTGAAGGGGTTTCTTTTATGTATAGAAAACACATCACTTAGCGTCTCTGAAATTTCTAATTTAACATATGGGGTCACATCTGTTAAAGGATTATTAGTCTAGAAAGGGAGTGATGTATAATTTATTAAAATAACTCTATGGGGAGATAGCGGACTCCATTTAATAAACTGGAATAGTTGCTGCCTCCACTGAATGCTCCCAGTGGAATCCCACATTAGTTCAATAGAGGGGGCAGATGAAAACAATTGGTCTTTATATAATGTTTACTGTGTTGTATTACTTAGTGTCTCTCAGCTGAAAAATATTTATGTTAACTGTTCGGTTTAAGCTTTGAATATTGAACTCCTGCTGCTATATAGTTGGTACTTACTTCTGAGGAGAACAAGAATCCCTTGTTCCTTAGCTGTAGGAGGCGAAGGAAGGGTGCACCACTCTCCTTCCCTCCCATGTGCAGTGAAGGCCGGCAGGCCAGAGAATCTGCCTAGAGTTGCCCAGATTTACCTCTTCTCCCGGTATTATAGACCTACAAGGTAGATGGTATTAGAGGAGGCAGGCTCAAAGGGGGTTCTTTTTGGATCAAATGCGTTAATTTTCCTTTCTCGCAGCGATAATACAAAGACTCCTGCCAGAAGCACTTCCATGGCTGTCTGCTGATTGGGTTTCTCAGTAGCAGATAACATGACTCTGTCTTGATATGATAGCAGATTTCTTTCACCACCCCCCTCCCCACTGTGAAGCAAAGCAATAGAATACTGTTGGGGCAGAAAAGTTTTCCCTTCTTCCCTTTTAGGTCCTTTGTCTGGTCTAATAATTAAATTGGCATAAGACAGATTAACAAGAGAAAAATAAAAGTTTAATAACATGTGTGCCTTCTGTATACACGAGAGAGACCCAGGAAAACTGAGTAGCTCTCCAAAATGGCTGAAGCCATCACCTTAAATACCATCCTCAGCTAAAAGTGAAAGATGGTAGGGCTGGGGAGCCAGTCATGGGAGCTTAGCAGGAAAAACACAATAGACAAGTGTAAGGTTGTTACGCAGACTTAAGTCCAGGCTTTCTCCATTGATAAGAGTTTCTGCACATTGAGTGATCCCTTCTTCCTGGGAGGGAAAGATACCCTTAAAGACAGGGAGACACCCTTAAAAATGTATATCTCCCTTGTTCTGTGCTAAGCATGGAGCCTGCTTAAGATTCTCTCTCTCACTCTCCCTCTGCCCCCACCCCTGCTCATGCACACATACTCTTTCTCTCTCTCTCTCTCTCAAAAAAAATAAATAAATAAATAAAAATAAAAAGGAAATCTCCCTTGTAAATATAAATGTCTCCTGCAAAAGAGTAACTTCTCCGTTTTCAGAGCTTCTTTTTGTGTCTGCAATTTCTTAAAAATAACCAGCTTAAAATAATCAGCATGCCAAAGAGGCATATCTTGGATTGGCAAAATTTGCTCCCCCAAAATACCTTGCACAATTCACACTCTAAATGAAAGAGAAAGAACTGAGTGCTCCCATCCTCCTCCCCTGCCTATGCCTTGAAGGAACACTGGTAAATGTGCAGATACGGGCTTGCTTTCCCTATACCTCACAGAAAGAATTCCATCAAAAATCTTAGTGCTGGATTCTTCAAGTCTTGAATGTTTTGCTCTGTTGTTTCCTTCTTTTTATCATTTGCCTTAATTTATAGATTTACCTTAGTGCCAGACAAATTTAGAGATTTTTTTCTTATATTCATATTAAGCATTGGTTTTAAAAAGAAAAGCAAAATTAACTTCCAATTCTAATACAGGAAGATTAAAATATGTAATGGGGTCTGTCTTAGGTTAACTGTTAATTAACATGAATAATATTGCAATAAAGCATTATGTGATTATTTTAGCTTCAGGCTGCGTTTCAGATAGAGAGCACATTTTTCTTCAATGTCTTATTTTGGTCTTACTCTTCCTTCCGTTAAGATTATTTTGCTGTTCATATTATTTCTTATCATATCCCATCTTTGGACACTTATAACAAAAAGTCTTTCATATTTTATGTCGTTCTACTTGGAGACACATAGCAGGGGCTGGGAAGCAAGGCAAGTATAGTGTGGCCCCATAAGTCCTTAGTCCTTTGTTGACTCAGAAAATACAAACCAGATACAGGTATGGTGTGGCAAAGTTATTAGTTGCCCAAAATCTCTGTCAGGGAAATGGTTGACTATAGAGCAAATCTGGTATCTTAAAAATAAATAAATAAATAAAAATAATTCCTCAAACCATTTGCTAATAAGGTGTTGGGGTTGAGCAAATTTTCCTCTCTCCAACGTTCTTCCAGGACTAAGAATGAAATTGACATGAGACAGATTAACAGGAGAAAATCACATTTAGTGTTGTACATGCAGGGCATCCAAAGACAAGAAACTTCAAGGACAAACAGTCTGGCAACATGAGGCTTATATGACATCCTGAGCTAAGGAACTTAGACCCCTACCTTAGGGGTCTAGGGATACAATGAGGAGGTAGGCCATTAGCTGGAGGGTGAGAGGAGAGGTTTGGAAAACAAAGCCTGTCCTGTTATGCAAATAACTTTCTTAGGTTATTAAAAAAAAAAAAGAATCTCTTAATAGCTCTCTTCCTGGTGCAGGCTTTCCTTTCCAATGTAAATTTAGGCAGTTGAGAGAGGGGTAAAGACCTTTTTCTGAATCTGCTGGGTTTTGATTGCTTTTAACTCAAAAATCATCTTCATGCCAAAGTGGCCCATCTTGGAGTAGCCTGCCTTCAGCCCCTACAAATATACATCTCCCATTTAATTAACAGAATTTTAAGATGCATGAAAATAAGGTGTTACAGATAGAAGTCATGATTAACATTTATATTGATGTTTTATGCTCCTTTATGGTTGGTAAGTGAGGGTCAGATATTACCCCAATTTCATGGAAGCAAAATTAAGCAAGTCACCTAAGAAGGGCAAAATTGAGGCTCATACTCTGTCCTCTAGACTTTACACTGTGATTGTCCTACTAAGCCAGGGTGTCTGTGCATAACGTGTAAACCCTGGATCTTTGAGACACAAAAGGAACATTACTGTGGCTTTTTAACTACCTTTATTCTTTGAGACAAGCAGTACAGAGTTCAACTTACTGCTTTATACAATGTAGGGTCCAAGAGCAAGCTGCTCCAAGATGGGCTACTTTGGCATGAAGATTATTTTGCACTGAAGATAATCTAGATCCAGTGCGCTCAAGACAAACTTTTGCCCCTCTCTTAACCACATAGAAGAATCTAAATTGGGGGTCTTTCTTGGAATAGGAGTTACTACCAGAGATAAATTTAATCAGAGTGACCCATCCATATGGCAGGGCAAACATCTAATGACCAAATATTTGCTCTTCTTCTTATTGCTCTGTGAATTGCATTCCTACCTGTGACGTCTCAGACTCTACCCCCTTCTTCTTAGTTCAGGATGACATATATATCTCATTTTGCCTGACTGTCTTTGGAATATCCTTATCTGTGTGGATTCCTGGTACATATGAAATTAAATCTGATTTTCTCCTCTGTTAGTCTGTCTCATGTCAATTTCATTCTTAGTCCAACTAGAAGGACCTTGAAGGGAACAGGAATTCTTCCTGTCTGACAACAGCATGATACTTATACCAATGCTTAATTCTATTCTGTCATCACTCTCAAAACCCTTAGAAACACCCTAGTTTCTTCACTTTTGGCCAGGTGCTAAAATGGCAAAAGCATAGACATTGCAGTCAAGATAACCCCAAGCTCCAATCTTGGCTCCTCCTGTTAACAGTTTGCACAGCCTAGGTGAGTTACGCATGTCTAGCAGAGTAAGTGCTCAGTAAATGTCAACTATTATTATCAGCAAACAATTTGATAAGGCATTAAGCAGTGACTTAGAACGTAAAAGCAAGATGCTTTATGAATTTATGTTCTACTAAATTAGCAAAACTTTGCAGTCTAAGAACTTACTGGTTGTGTTGGGGAGAAAGAATTTCTTCTGCCCTTCAAGGTCCTTCTACCCGGACTAAGACTCAAATTTGACATGAGGCAGATTAACAGGAGAAAATCAAATTTAATTGTGTACCAACAGGGAATCCATACAGAGATAGAAAGTCCAGATAGTCAGTAGGTCATTTTGAACAAAGGAGAAGGGGGTAGGATCTGGGACTTCCAAGGGAATGAATGAAATTCACGGGAAAATGAAAAAGAGTAAATGTTTGGTGAATGAATGTTTGTGGGACCACTCAAAAACAGTGGGACATAGGGGTGCCTGGGTGGCTCAGATGGTTAAGCGTCGCCTTCAGCTCAGATCATGATCCCAGGGTCCTGGGATTGAGTCCCACATCGGGCTCCCTGCTAAGCAGGGACCTACTTCTCCCTCTGCTTCTCTCTCTCTCTCTCTTTCTCTCTCTTACGAATAAATAAATAAAATCTTAAAAACAAAACAGAACAAAACAGTGGGACATAGAGAGCTTTGATCAAACAGACCTTGCTAGGTTCCTCCCTGTCCACCTACCTAGTTCATATCATAATGTAGTTATCTATGGTGATACTCTCTTCCCAGAGCAGGTCCTCTATATAAATTTTTTTAGGCAGCTGTTGGGGAGGTAAAGAGCTTTTCCTGTATCTGCTGGGTTTTAATGGCTTTTAGCTCAAAATAATCTTCATTTAAAGTGGCCCATCTTGGGGCAGCCTGCCCTTGGCCCCTGCAGTTGTGTCTAGTATTCTGCCATTTGTGTTCTAAATTGCTGAATATACTGAAAAATTAAAATGGAATGAGACATAGGAATTAAATATCAGTGTCCTCTATGATATTTTCAGTGAGGATTGGCTTACACATACCTTGTTTCCTTTTCTCATTTTTTTCCTCTGTCCCCTCCAATATTGTCCACTGACACTTTTTGGATTAGACCTTCTTTTTTAAAGCAAGTTACTCTCAGTTCATTCTCTTCTTGGTTGCTAATAATTTGCTGATTTTTTTTTTTAAATAGCTGATATGCTTAAGTTAAAATTGACATTGTCTTATCCCCTTCCAGAATGTCTTGATTCAATCATGCTTACATATGTTTGGAAACATTTGTTGAGGACTTTCTCTGTAGGACTGGCCATGTGCTAAATGCTGGGAATAAGACAAGGAAAACACAGTTCTTTCTCTCACAAACTAAAAACCAAGCAAGGGTTGGGGAGGGTTGGTAGGAAGAGAGAGAGGGTGAGCGTGCACAAGCTAAATATACAACCAACTTAAACACAGCCTGAAAAGTTTACTATTTCTAGAAACAAAATGCTATGTGAACACAGAAGAGAAGGGTATTTTTTTTTTTTTTTTTTTGCATGATGAGGCCTTAAGAAGTGGCATTTAAACTAGATCTTGAAAGTTGAAGTGCGGAGTAGAAATAGAGGGAAGTATTTTCCAAAGAAAACACCATGAGAAGATTCACAGGGGTGTCAAACTTCATGCCATATTTGAGAGGCTATGTAAAGGTAACATAGAATGCTTTAGAGGTATGGAACAAGAGAGGAAAACAGAGACTAGGGGCCAGTTTGTGAAAGACTGTAAACCTGGTTGAAGGAAGCACAACTGTGAAATAGCTCAAGATGGACATTATCTCCCTTGAATAAATAAAGCATTTTGGTGGTTTTGACTTGGTGGGAGAAATTCTCATTCTCTCTTTCTCTGTCTCAAAGTGCAGTTAATTTAAGATCCTTAATTAGCATACAAAATTGTATCAAAAACAAAATGGTAGCCCAGGGCAGGAGCAGATGCCATGACCTTCAGCATCGCATCCCTTGGCATCTGGAATCCTTCATCTGGGTTGAGGTAGGGAGTTGTACACTTTGTGTCTTGGATATTTTCAAAGCCCAATTCTTGCTATGCCACTGAACTTTTATAGTTGGGGTGTACATCTTCTCTCAACAAAACTTAGACTCCCTAAACATGCACTTAGGGCCTCCGCTGGCTCTTGAAGTAGGCTCAGCATCACTAAGGCCACATCCTCAGATGTGGGGAGAGAGCAAGTCAGTGCCCAGAGTCCTTGAACAATATCTCCACCTTCAGCTTTCCAAAATTCTGGAAAGCCCTGACTCCCACAATAAGAGCATTCACATAGATGGTACCAAACACTAGCATCCAAGCAGAAGGAGACGTTTGGCCTTTTACTTACAAGAAAAATAACTAATGATGAAAGTACAAGTCCCCAGTTGTGACTGAATTACAAAATAGCTACTCTTTCCTCTGGTAGAATAATGATACCACCACTGGGTATGCTTGAGTTCTAAGTGTCCCCGGGAAGCTTTCCCTTCTGCCTCCCAAATGGATTAGCACCATTCCTGGTCCATCCTTAAACTCATTCCTCTAAAGGTTAATTATCTATTTCCATCTTTCTTCTCAATAAGACTATAGCCTCCTTGAGAAAGGTCGTTGAATTCCCAGCCTGGTCCTTGGAACACAGTGGCATTTTAGCAAATAGTTGAAGGAATGAATGAGTCAGTGAAGAAGGTTGGTCTTAATCTAAAGGCCTGGGGCTCTTTCTACTGTGTACGAACACTGAAGAACAGCAACATTTTGATGTAGTTCAAGAGGAGTCAAAAATTTTTTTAAATAATTTTTATACAAAAGAGTAGAATACTTGGAGGGGGGAAAGAACGGTAAAGAAGAGGGGTGGGCAATCAGGAGTAGAAAAGGTAGCTGGGATATTAAATAAGAATATATAGATGTCATCAAGAGCCTCATTAGGTCTGGAGGAGTTTTTTGGTTTTTTTTTTTTTCCCTTTTTTTGTGCAGGGAGAAGCCTCATAAGCATGGTTGAGTTTGAATTACCTTCCATAAGATTTGTGGCGAGGAGGGGGATCAAAATCAGATTTAATTTTATTTTTAAACATATGATATTTTTGGGGCTCCCAGGTGGCTCAGTCGGTTGAACGTTGTTTGATTTCTTGGTCTTAGCTCAGGTCTTGATCTCAGGGTTGTGAGTTCGAGCCCCGTGTTGCACTCCACACTGGGCATGAAGCCTACTTTAAAAAAAAAAAAAAAAGAAAAGAAAAAAAACCATGTTATTTTCATGCCCAAATGCTTTTCATACTGTTGTATATGTAAGAGTCCTCATTGCAAATCATGTGGCTTGTCCCTTCCTTATAATGTTTTTGTTAAGGCAGTATTGAGACATAATTTACATGTGCTAAGTCCAAACCATGTGTATCCAAGTGTGCAGGGATGAGTTTTGACATATGCATAGACCTCTAGATACAGTTTACCCATCACAATTAAGATATAGACCTCTGTAAACCCCAAAGTCTCTTGTACCCTTTGTAGTCAGCCCCTCCCCCCACTCCCAACCTCTGGAGCCACTTACCTGTTTTCTTTCCTTGCAGTTTTCTCTTTTCCAAAATACTGTATAAAGGGAATCATCCAGTCAGTAGCCTCTTTTACTTAACATAATGCATTTGAGGTGCCTTATGCATGTTACGTCTTAGTATGGAGTAGTCGTCCATTATATTTCTGCCACAGATTGTCCATTCACCAGCTGATGGACGTCTGTTCTTTTTCTACTTTTTGGCTGCTGTGAATAGTGCTGCAGTGAATATGCACATCAAAGTCTTTGTGTGGACGTATGTTTTCATTCCTCCTGGGTGGGTAACCAGGATCAGGACTGCAGGCATGGCTCTCTAAGGAATTTCATTTTTATTTTGTATGTTCAGGGATCCATGGGTGTATATAAAGAGTGGGAGACATGGACAGAAAGATCCTCAGGACAGTGTAGACCATGGGAACAGACTGGAAGCAGGGAGACTGGTTAGGAAATTGTTATTTTTCTGTCTACCATGTGGCAGACATTGCCATCTTCATCACTCTCTTTAATCGGTGGGTTTAGAACATAGAGTCATGCAGAGATCCTGTGTCTGTTTTTCTTGGGGAAAATTTGACCACTTAGTGGCCAAATTTTACCCGTGCACTGTAATATAAAAACACCTTCATTTGTGGACCAAGTGGAAATGAAAGGGAATCAACATTCATTTTTATATAATCTGAGTATGTATTGCTAGAGCTTTTTTCATACTAATTTTTCTTTTATTGTCTTTCTTTTTTCTTCTTATTTCCTCTTAATGTTTCAACCGTGGCATGGCAAGGGAACTGAGAATTTGAAATGCAACTGAAATGCACTTTTTTCCTTCTTTGTGGTTTTGGAAAAAAAATAAAATCCTTGCAATGACAGTGATTATTTTTATACAAAGTTTAATACAGCATGAATAACTTCCTTCTTAACCATTTTTTAAAAGAAACCCATGTTCAACAAAATTAACAGTTCATTCCAGTGCCTTCTAGGTCTACTTTGAAAGATTATTAACGTGATTTCAGTCAACTTAAAATTAAAAGCACGGGATTTCCAAGTTCAAAGAGACTTTAACATAGCCAGCCCACGTTGTAGCTGAGAAAATTGAGGCCCAGACCACTTGGGAGCCTGGTTCCATTGCTAACCATAAGAACTCATCATTGCTTTTGTGGCTTGGCCATGTGCCTCCCCATAACAAGAAGGAGGAGCTCTGTGTTTTTTAGAATTGGGAAAATTGCCTTAGGCTTTTTATACATTTAAAAATAAAAATAGTCATGATAGGACCAAACTTGAATTTCTAAGAGAGTTACTAAACTTGAAGATATGTGAAAAGAGATATATAAGATTTTTAATATTTTGTCTATCTTTTTGCGATGATATTGAAATATTTTGACATTAAATACTTATAATGTATAACTGTTTAACAAGCATACTATTTTACTGCTGACTATGTTGAACTGCCGATAGTTTATTTTTCTTCTTAGGGATAAATCTCATGTTAACTTTATAAAACGGGAGACAGATTTGGGAAAACCAGTGATGCTAGCAGTAACATCCCGTAGTCAGGTGCATGCCAGGCTTTCTTGGTCCTGCTGGCATTCTGCTGACAGACACTTCTGCAAAACCGAAATGAGCAATCGAGAGACATAAGTCAGTGCTGAGATGACAAGACACTAACTCACCATCATGCAGTCACATCTCAGTCAAACATCAATTTGTTTTCCATATCCTCAGCATATATGCTAACGCATAATGACATGCAGCTGAAAACACCCATTATTCACTATTTTATCAGTCTCTGCTTTAGCCATTTATATTTTTTCACAATAGGGGTCCTGAGGGCTCAGGCAGGGGGAAAGAGAAAGGTGGAATAAACAAATAAAAGAGCATAACAACTTTTAAAAATGCACAAGGGGTGAAAAAAAGGAAAGGTGATCAGAGTGTCAGCTTTCTTGCTGATGACAGCTGAATTGAAGGATGGGGCATAGATGAGCAGGAATAATGGGTTGATTAATAATGAACCCCAGAATTAGACTTAACTGCCCACTCCAGGCAGCTTGGAACAGCCCTAGTTCCCCCATGTGGGGGCCTCCCTGTAAGATTGTGGTCAGCTCAGCATACTACGTGTGCTCTTGGGAGGAAGAGAAAAGGTGGGACGGAACCACACAAGCTTGTCATATCCTCCAACCCAGTGAGCAGATAAGTCACACCACCACCCCTATGGGGAGAGACAAGAGGCCAAGAGTTTTTAGGGAATGTCCCTCCCTTTGGAAACCATTTGAGTGGGAAATAAGTGTGTATCATCCTGTGTGGATGAGAGAGGGGAGGTATCAAGGGACTGACCCTTTTGGAAGCCCAGTGACATGCCTGTGAAGCTAAATTCACTATGTCTGGGAGGTTGAGAGAATAAAAGGAGGTATAGGTAAAGCACCCAGCCCGGGGACTGGCATAGAGCGAATGCTCAAAAAATAGTTGTGATTCCGTTCAGTCTTTGTTTGGACAAATCCACATGCTCCTTCTTTGCCCTGTTTTGTTTGCCATCTCTAACCAGGTTTGTAATTTGGACAACCAGATGGATATAATGTCATCCTCTGGAAGAGAACAGATATGAGAAATATTAGAGTGGTGAGCAGTAGTGCATTTGATTTCTTATCTACTGAGCGTGAGGCATCTGCATCATAAATCATAGGCACACGGATTTATGATTTTTGTAAAGCAAAAGAACATTAACCTGTTAATTTGTAGCTCCATTTGGAAACTAAACTGTTAAAGAAAGCCCTGTACAGGGCTAAAGACTGACCCTGGAGAGCACCACATCCTGGGGAGCAGCGGAGGGCAGGACCCACAGATGAGCCACGGAGGAAATGAAGAGGCCAGAGAATAAGGAGGAAAACTAGGAAAGTGGGCAACACAGAAGTCAAGGAGAGCATTCATTTCAGGAAGGAGGGAGGAGTCAACTGTGCCCGATGCTGCAGAGGAGGCAGGTAGGATAGGGAGGAAAAGGAAGAAACGGGCCTGCAGAGAAGGCAGTAAACATCCTTCATTGTCAGTTACGGAGCACGTAACGTATGGCGCACTGTGCTACCTGCTCATGTGCAATATCGACCTAATTCTCAAAAACACTACCCCCGTTTTTACAGATGAGGGAAGTAGGAGTCAGAAAAGTTTAGTAGCAGCTTGGCTTAGGTCACAAAACTTAGAAGTCACAGAGCTGGGATGCAGACCCCTGTCATCTGACTCTTAACCACTCAGCTGCCCTCTCTTCCAGAAGACTTGCTTTTGCCCTGTGTTGGGTGAGGAAGCCAGAACACCGTGAGCTGAGGGGGAGCCAGGAGTGAGGGAAGGGTAAGAGAGGATGGCAGTTAGAGGAGGGTAGGCTGAGGTTTGTCTTGCTTTAGGACGGCAAAGACCTCAGCATTATTAGATGAAAATAGATGCCCAGAATAAAGCCAGGGAGTGAGGAGACACGCAGGATGTGTGTTGTGTGTAGGGGTGGGACCTTAGGAAGGAGAGCCCCTTCTTCTGTGTGACAGGAGAGAGCAGAAGCAATTTGATGGATAGGTTCAGTGTCAGAATATTGATGAAGAACATCTCTTCTGATTGTTCTCATTCTTTCTCTCTCTCTCTCTCCCACTCCATCCCTTGTCCCACCACCAGCCCCCTCCTCTATCTGGAACATCCCACTTACCCTTTCATGTCCCGCTCTTGTCACTCTCCTGAGCCCTCAGACAGGATGGTTTGCACTAAGCTTCCAGGGAGTACACGGCATCCATCCACCCCATGGGCACTGCTAGGTGGGCCCAGCAGGACCCACCCCCCCACCCCCCACTGCTGGATGTGACTTCATGCTAAGTGAGCATGAATCAGTTGAGTTTGCACCTAAGACATGGTGCCCCTCTGTAGGAGCTTAGGGTTTGGAAAAGGACTAAGTTACACAAATGATTATAATATAAGTCCTATGGGAGAAGGACCATGAAAGAGAGATATGCAGAGTGCTGTGGACTTCAGTCCAGAGGGGGAATGCAGTGAGGGAGGCAGAAGGGTTTTGAGCTAGTTGTTGAAGGATGAGCATATTTATAACTGACAAAGATAAGGAATAGGCCATTTTACTTAGAGAAAGTAGCATCAGAAATGGCATAGAGCTTATTTGGGGAACACAGGATGGTCGTGTTTGGCTGAAGGAGGAAATATAGCTGGAGTGGTAAGTCCATGACGCAACAGGAGGACCTTGAGTGCTAGACTATGAAATTCTGTTCTTTTCAGCAGTCTTTCGGTCGCCAAGAAGTCGATCCTAAGAATTTATAAATCACACCTACCCTTTTCCTTCCAGAAACTAGGCCAGTATCCCCGTGAGTTTCAGGATACCAGTACCCACCCAGGTTCCCAGGAACACCCTTGAGCATATAAGTAAAGGCTGTGTTATCTCACTTGGACAGCTGCTGCCTGTGTCCTGGGGATGGGGGTGGGAAGAGGAGAGCTGGGGGTGGGCTTGCTCCTGCAGTGAGAGTTTTCTCATTACTTATACATCACTATTCTTAAGATCTATTTCTAGACAAAGAAATACAAAATAAAAACCTCTTTTTTCTTTCAGTTAAGAAAAAGAAGCCTAAACTATTAAATAAATTTGATAAGACTATTAAAGCTGAACTTGATGCTGCAGAAAAACTTCGTAAAAGGGTATGTTGATGTTTTTGTTTGGCGCAGAAACGTGCAATGGGTTAGTTGTTCAATAAATTCAGGTATTACTCTTGAATTGTTGTTACAAAATAATAATAATAAGAGAAGCAGCCCTTGAATAGAGTGGATTTTTCCCCAATCACATCAGCATTCCATGTGAAATGAATCAAGTAAAAGGGAAAAATTGCACCTGTGTGGCCCAAATAGAAGTAGAAGTAACATTTAGGCCGGCCGACTTGGGGTCAGCTTACCACCACCACCCGCCAGGTGTGGGGCTTTGGACAAAACACTTGGCCATTCTGAGCCTCAGTTTCCTTGTTTAAAAACTGAGAATAGTAAGTAATCTTCCTACTTGGTTTTTGTGAAGATCAGATGAGATTTTTTTTTTTTAAAGCATCAACTATGTCAAATGCCATATAGGTGAATGTTTTTAACTGTATAGCACCTCAACGCAATAAAAGAAAAAATAAGTTAGTCCAGGACTCTTAGGATAGTTCCCGTTAGGTGAAATGACATTGGGTTTAACATTCTTCTCACTAGGTATTAATTTCAGGCACCTGCAGTTTTCAGGGTGACTATTGTATGGTTTGTGTTGTTATCAGTTAATCTGAAATATGACTTGCATGTGTTTCTAGATAGTGCAGTTAAAAAAAATAACTTGATACTAGATTGAAGTTCTTGTTCTCTGACTCAGTCATACTCATCATCTAATCATCAGGTCAGACATTTATAATAATGCATTTAATAACACCTTCACTAACATCTGCTTGTTTGTGACAGAAATTTCTCTTTCTCTACTCTGTATTTGAATTAGACTTGGTGTCATGATCGTTAGTTTTCCTGTAATATGCTTTTTTATTACTTGGCTGCAAAGAAGGGACGGGGGGATTGTAAGCAAATAAGCAACAACAAAAAGACACAGGTTAGGAACTGAGGTAGGACAAGAATATGCTTCCCACATGTTTATTGGAAACGTACCAGGAAGCATGGAGACTTCTGTCAGTAGCGTTAGGCAAGGTTCCCAGGCCAAGATTGGCTTACCGTCTTCAGCAGCCAATAAAAATGGAGTAACTCCAAAGACTATTGCAGCAGAGTTGTTCACTGTCCCTAAATTTAATCACTGGAAGGATTTCTGAGTCTATCTTGTTTAACTTCACAAAATGAAGCCACCTACTATTTGTGGGAAATTTGCATTTCTTAATGGAAGTGCAAATTTCCCACAAATAGTAGATTTTTTCTTCTTTTTCTATCCCCTTGTTTGGCATCCTCCACTTTCTCTTTACTAAATGCCATATATGAAAGTGTGGGATGCATATTTCACAGGTAACTTTGGGGATAAAGGACGAATGAACAGCTTTAGAGGAGGATTGTTATATAATTTTAATGAATGGGAAAGAAGGGCTCAGTTGTCAAGGGGAAGATAAGTCAATGGGACATAAAAGTGCTGGAACAGTTCATGGGGTATTCTCTGGTTCTTGCTTATCTGGAGAAATGATGAGGCATTCCTCCAGGAGCACCCCGAATCTCTAACAGAGTAAATAAGGGAGAAAGGAGTAGCTATAATTCTTGCTTCTGAAATAGCAGGGCACCATATTTATTATTGACTGAATTATCAGCATAAGTTTTTTTAAGGTTATTTTTATGGCTGATACTTTCATATGATGCAACCGGTCACCTTGGAAGAGCCGAGGCCCATACTGAGGTATGCCCTGGGGCGGGGGAGGGGTGTCCAGTTTCAGTTCATGCCTAGCTTTAAGGACTACGCTACATGAAAGTACGAGGTCACTTTTTTATTTTTCCATCAAAAATGTACAGATCAGACCCTAGTTCAATCATGTGTTTTTCAAGAGTCATCTGTCTTGCTTAACACTCTCCTTTACCCCTAGACAAAAGGATTTGGGATGATATACTGAAATATTCCTTTATGTGCTAGAGTCATTTATTATTATTGTATTTTAAGTGAGAAAAGAAAGGGAGAAGGGAACATGTAATAAAGCCAGAGTAAGGTCAACACATGAAGGTTTGCATCACAGGCTCTGAAAGGAGCTTGGGATGAAGGGACACGCTGTAGGCAGAACACAAAGGGAGTAGCATCATGAGATAAGATTAATAGTGTTCATCAAAGGAGCTGCTCTCCACCAAGTCCAGAGAGAAGCGTTCTGCTGTGGGTCTTCATAAAGGGTACGCTGATGGATGGCACAGCTTCCTCCCTCTCATCACACCAGTGGATTCTGCAGTACATCTGTGGGGGCGTGTCTTAACGTCCATCAGCATGGCCCACTGGCCTCACGCCAAAACAGTGGGGCCCAAGTACGTGTCTCTCCAATGAGCTGTCTTAGTCCTTGCATAAAATGTAAGCTCTGTCGAAAGAGATGATTTTTAGGCAATTCTTCACAAGCTTTGTCTCTTTCCTTTAAGTTTTTCAATTAAGCAATAAACATCATAGCGTTCAGAGCTGTATTCTCTAGTAAGATTCTAGGGAGGGGAAATTCTTCCAGAATAAAAGCAAACACATTTACTTTGCCAGCCTGCTGAGGTGAGAGCCGGGCTGACAGTCCCTTAGTAAGGCAACACAGCCTCTGTCGTAAGGGGATTGGAAGGATGCCTTGGTCAAGCCAAAATATTCCGTTATTTTTCTAATCTTGATGGCCAACTAAGGGAGTATCCAGAAGGAACAAAATGCTTAAGCAGATTTGTGACAAATATTGTTATTCCTATGTTTTAAATCGTAATGGTACATTTAGCATGATTTTCACAAAAATAGCCTCAACATTTGCAATTTAAGTTGCAGAAGGCATGGGTAAGCTAAAAATGGTCCCTCCCCAAAAATATCCATGTCCTAATCCCTGGAACCTGTAAGCATTACTGTATTTAGAGAAAGGGTCTCTGCAGATATGATAAGTTACAGATCTTGAAATGGGGAGATTATTCTGGTTTATCCAGTTGGGCCCTAAATGCAATCACATGTTTCTTTATAAGAGAGAGGCAGAGGGAAATTGGAGACAAAATAGGAGAAGGCACACAGAAGGGAGAAGGCAATGTGAAGACAGAAGTAGAGATTGGAGCAGTGCATCCACGATCAAGAAATGCTGTCAAGGAGGCAAGGAACAGACTCTCCCCCAGAGCCTCTGGAGGAAGCATGGCTCTGCGAACATCTCGATTTCAGCCCAGGAAACTGATCTGAGACTTCTATTCTCTGGAATAAATTTCTGTCGTTGGAGCCATCAAATTTCTGGTAATTTGTGACAACAGCCATAGAACACTAATCCAGATTTTGGTGCTGGGCAGTGGAGTCCTACTATAGCCAATACTTAAAAATATGGAAGTGGCTTTGGGCTTGGGTAAGGAGGAGAGGCTGAAAGAATTTCGAGACGCATGAGAGCGAAAGCCTGGATTGTCTTAAGCAGACTGTTGGTAGAAATGTGGATGTGAAAGCTGCCCTTGGAGAGGGCTCAGAGGAGGTGAGGAGCACTGTAGAGCAAGCTTTATCGATAATCTTCTAGAATATACCTATCATTACAAGCAGAATGTCGATAGGCACTTCTGGCAAGAGCCAGAAGGAAATGAGGAACAGGTCATCGTAACTGGAGGAAAGGCAGTCCCCGTTACAGAGTGGCAGGAAACTTAACTGAATTGTATCTTATGGGCCTGCCGCAAAGCAGAACTTATAAGCAAGCAATGAACTTGGATGTTTAGCTGAGGAGATTTCCAAGCCATGTGTCGAGGATGAGGCCTGGTTTCTTTTTTGCTGCTTCTAGTAAAATATGAGAAGAAAGTGATAATTAAGGAAGGATTTGTTAAAGGAAAAAAAAGAGCCAGAACATGATAATTTGGGGAGATTTCTTGGTCTATACAGATTGCAGAAGGTGCTACAATTCGGAAGTTCATTGTTGGGAAAGTGTACTCCGCAGAGAAGGCCGAGGGCGTGCTGGACATCCTTTTCCTGAAGAGAGTAGATGTGTGACTCTTGGATCTACCCAACCGTCCAGCAGAAATCAGGAATAGAGATGGGATTATCCTGGAAGGGTCTGTGGGTGTGACTCTTGTCAAATGGTGTGAATCCCTGTGACTAGCACAAGAAACCCACAAGGCTTTTGAGAATATTATACCAGGAGAAGCATTGCCACCGGAAAGAGACACAGGACAAACTGGAAGAAGATACCAGATTACCAAAATCCTACAGGCAGGAAACAGGCAGATAAAACGAATCATGCTTTCAGTAGAAAGGAAAGATAACTCCAAGGGCAGAGTCTTGGACCCAGAGGCCAGAGACAAGGACTTGGTAGCCAGAGCCAAGAACCCAGAGGGCAGAGCCTCAAGCCACAGACTTTGAAACCTAAGGATTCACCTGCCCGCATTTTGAAATGTAAGCTCTGTCGAAAGAGATGATTTTTAGGCATGGAATCAGTGATTCTCTTCATTTTCTTCTAATAAGAAGAAAAAGGGAAGTTAGAAGAAAGTGACACAGAAAAAGATATGTAACATTGAATTCTTCATCCCTTAAAAGTGGGTGGGGGGAGGGATGAATAGATAAAAAAAGAGGGTTTTTAGGGCAGTGAAACCAGTCTGCATGATGCTATAATGGTGGATACAGTCAGTATACATTTGTCCAAACCCATAGAATATACAACAGCCAGAGTGAACCCGAAGGTAAACTATGGACTTTGGGTAACTTTGATGTGTCAGTGTAAATTTGTTAGTTGTAACAAATGTACCACTGTGGTGCAGAATGCTAATCATGGGGGAGGTTGTGTGTGTTGGGGACACGGTGGGTAGATGAAAAATCTATACTTTCTCTCGATTTTGCCACGAACCTAAAATTGCTTGCTCTTAAAAAATAAAATCTTTAAAGAAATTAATATCATGAGAGGAAACTGTATTTTAAATAGCGATACAATCATTTCTGACAGTACATGTAATGTAGAGTATGTGTTCCTGGCTTGATTTATCTCTACAACCGAGTCCTCGTTGTCTGCATTAACCTGCCTGCCGATCAGGTAAAAGGCTCTCATGGGATGGGCCCCATTATCTTGTGTTGCACACACATTCCCCACACACCACATGCTCTGTGCGGTGTCTGCCCACGCTTTATCTGTGTTACCAGATGTAACTGTAACAGCAGCCCCGCAAGGTAGTTAAGTATCCTCATCCCCATTTTACAGATGAGGCACCCGAGGCAGAGTCATCAGTAACTGGCCATAAGTCCCACACCTCTCAAGTGTTGGTCTGGCTCTGGAGCCGGACTTGTAGACACTCCACTATGCATATGTTTTCCACCAACCCCTCAGCACCACTTTCAGGCAAGTGAGAGGAAAAGAAAACCTCCTTCTTCAATGAGATCTTCCGAATGAGATGATTTTACGTAACTTTAATAGGGATGTTGCCTGACCTTTGACTATTTGATCAAGTCTTTCAGAAGTAGTTGTCAGTAACAGCCGGGTAGTCCTGTACAGTTGGCTTTGCAGAGCCACATTGGTGAGGCAGACTTTGTCATGTGAAAACTCACTCAGTGAACGTCAAAAAGCATAAAAACCACAGCGAGCTTCCATTTATATGAGGAATGAATGGATTTACCAATTTAGAGGGAGCTGAAGTGTCTGTGAAAGTTCACCTCAGAAAATCTGTCTCTCTCCCATGGTTCCCAGTATCCTTGACCCGCGGCCATCCATTGGAAACCAGGGGACATTTGTTTCACCCTGTGGAATGGCCACAGATGGAGTGTCATGGGGAGCGGGTTCCTCACCCCCTGCCAAAACCCTCACCAAATTGACCTGTTCCACATCCTCTGTTTCTTTTCATGTCGTGGTGGTCAGGGACCTAGCGGAGGTGCTTGGACTATCTTCTTCAGGGTCCACATGAGCTTTGGGAGGGGTCACATGACACAAAGTCATGAGTTTCCCCCATCAACCAGACAAGCCAAATCAATCCAGGTGTTCAGTGGGTGACAGGTACCACGAGCCAGTGGCCTTGTGACTCCTGCGAGTTTATTCCCCACCCCAACAGGTGCTTTAGACTTCTCCTTGCAGACCCCAAGACATTCCGGCTGCCAGCAATATTTTTCCCGAACTTAAAAACCTAAATATTTTCTTTAAGAATATAGTCAATAATATTGTAATAGTGTCTATGGTGACCGACGGTAGCTACACTTGTGATGAGGATAGCATCATGGATAGACTTGTCTAATCACTATGTTGCATATCTGAAACTAATGTGACATTGTGTGTCAACTGTACTTCAATGAAAGAAAATTAAAATATAATGCATGTAGGAACTGTGCGTATAGAGGGAAAATGCGGTTTCTTTAACAAAGAGAGTACATCATTTGTCAGGTTTCTGTTATTAAAAAAAAAATCTTCATTTTTACTTTTATGTTTTCAGAACTTAATTTTTAAAAATCTTAGATAAAACTGTCTTTAGACTCAGAATGGAATCCAGGAAATTTTGACAATTACTTGGTGACTATTAAAAAACCATACTGAATAACAGTATGCATCTGAAGTTACTGCATTTATGTAACTGCCTCTTCCTAACAGGGAAAAATTGAGGAAGCATTGAGTGCATTCCAAGAACTAGTTCGCAAATACCCGCAGAGTCCACGGGCGAGATACGGAAAGGCACAGGTATTCAAAACCCCTCCTATGTAGAAAATGTTTTCGATGTCCTTGTGTTCTGTGTGATTGGATTTTTCACTGCCCACTATTTGCATTTCTCTTTGCCCTTCTAACTTATATACAGAGTCCATTTCTCATGCATATGTGTAAACTCAAGCAAGAAATACCGTTTTAAATAAGACAATTAACTATTGTTATTGCGTACTGGTGAATTCAGTAATGTTTTCCTGCTCTCGCTCCATCTGGCTTCTCTCTGGGTTTGAAAAGAAAAGAAAGAAGAACGCTTTTGTCCTTGATCTCCCATCACTGTCATGCCCCATACGGCCAAGTTTTCACTGTAGGCTCCTCCAAGCTGTAAGAACCTCAGTTTGGCAGCTAGAGACTGCAAGTATGCTTAGGAAAGACTTGAAAATATAAAGTGGAATTATGTTACCAGCTACCTTCTCACTATCTCCACTCCCTCATCTCCTTTCTTCCCTGACTTTCCCCATCTTCCAGCTCCTCATTTTGTGAAGCTTTTCCACATTCATCTGTGGTTGCATAAAGCCACCATGTGCCATGTGCCCTGGGATTATCATCATGAACCCTCTAGAGGTCTCTGTCCTCATGGATCTTATGTTCCAGTGGGGGGTATTTTGAAAAGTTACTTAATCAAAAATTGCTTAGAGAAAGCCCACTCTGTGCCAGGCCCTGTTCTAGACGCTGCAGATGCAGCCATCAGCAAAACATACGGAGTCGTTGTAGTGACGAAGGCAGTGCAGGAGAGAAAACAAGTGAAATATATGTGCTTGTTAGTGAGAAGTGCTGAGGAGAACCTAAAAAAGCAGAGTACTGCCATAGGATGTGTGAGGGAGTTGATATGTTCGATAGGGTGTCAGGGAGAGGTCTACCGAGGAGGTGACATTTGAGCAAGGCCCTGAATAAATATATATAGCAATATATATTTAAGGATATTATAAAGTGTTAAACATAAATATATTAGATCACCTTATGTAATATATATCATAAAGAAAAGAAGAGCATACCCATTAAGATTTTTCTGGCTGCGAGTGATGTGAGTTGAGGGTGACAGGGCAGAGAGCACTGTAGATACGTTGACCAGAAAAGGCCTCTCTACTGAGGTGTGACGCGTGGCTGAAATGTGACAAGGGAGCTGAAGGAGCTGTGCAGGCAGAGGGAACAGCGAGGGCAAAGGCCGTGATACAGGGAAGTCATGTTGGCATAAGAAGCTCAAGAACAGAAAGAAGGGCGTGCTGAGGGAGGGCAAAGTGGGACAAGTGAGGCCAGGGCCTCACAGATGATATTCTCCATGCCCTGGGAAGCGTTGGAGGGTTTATGCATGGACTTGGCCATCTTGTTTTTTCATAAAGATTGTTTTGGTTCCTGGGTGGGGAATAGATTAAGGAGGCAGAAGTAGAAGCAAGAAGCAGAGGGGACTATTACAAGTATGCTCAAGGCGCGGTAGCATGGACTGTGGCCATAGCTGAGGAGATGGGGAAATGGTGGGGAGGGCTTCATGTTGGCTTAGGTGTAAGGGTCAGGGGAAGACAGGACTGGAGTCCTGGGTTTTGGGTTTGGCCAAATGAGGACAGAGAGAAAGAGATGGTTCCTGACAGAGAAAAACTGGTAGAGGAACAGGTTTGGGGAGGTGTGAAGTCAAGAATTCGCTTTTCGTCCCGTAAAGTTTGTGATGCCTCTTGGACATTCAAGTGGCCATGTCAAGGAGACATTGAATTTATGAAGTCTGGAATTCAGGATAAAAGCCAGGCCTGATACACAATGTGATTGGCAATGAAGCTCCCACAGTCCGGCCTGGTGGGATGAGATTCTCAACCCCACTGGGAGATGATAGGTGCAGAGCTACAAAAAATTTCCAGACCCAGGAGAACCTGACAACTCCCCTTTGCCTGGGGTCAGTTCTGTGACTCCTATACTGCACTCACACAGGAACTGTCATATCTGTGGATAAAACAAGCATGCTTTGCTCTGAACTAAAGGTGGCAACCACTTGTTCCAGATGCTCAGATTCTTCTTATCTCTCTATTGAAAACTTATTAAATTTTACTAATTACATTTTAATAAATTAAGGTTGTGAAAAATTAACGCAAATAAATTCCTCCTATCCATGGAACAGACCAGGATACTAGGGGTAGCAGAGAGCAATTATATCATTTTTGTAAATGAGTTTGGTCAATAATCCTCCAAAATTGCTAAATTGTGTTGCTCTAAAGCAAGAGAGTATGTGTTTCTTATCAAAAGATCATGCCTGTTCAAATAAGTGGTAAGTTTCCTTACTAGTATTGGCAGTCATTTGATTAAGAAAACATATTAACTAGGAAGAATAAAGATTGATGCAAATGTTAATTATGGCAAAAATTCTTTGTGCTTTAGAATTTTTCTTTGTATGTGATAGTAATTGTGGGTGCCAAAATCCAAATAAATGTACTTTCACACATGGTGATTGCTGGATTTATATCTTTATTTCACTGTAGGAATTTGAGAGATAGGCCTCAGGCAATATTTTTTATCTCTGAACTATTATGCTACAAGGTGTTGTTGATATTAATGTGGCATAAAGCAAAATTTAGGCATGGTAAATTAAATTTTAATAGAGTAATTTAAAAGAAATTTTAAATGCATAGAAGTTTTAAAAATCAGAGTTCAAAAGAAGCTGGATTTTATAGGGAGGAATAAATGATAACTTTTTCATCCTTTGTTTGCAAATTACACAATTACGCTGGAATATCCCAACAAATTTTTTTTTTAATACCCCAGCAAATTTATAAAATTCAGCAACATTAAGTTAAATACGAACTACAGTTTCTGAAGCAGCACTGACATTGTCTGATTCCTGGGATCACCGTGAAAATCAATTTTGACCAAGTTCTCTGAACATCAGATACAACATCTTAAATTATAAACTCAATTCACTTTATTATCTTACACAAACCATTAATGCCTCTGAGGCAGAAAATGACACATCTCCTAGGAAGTTTGGATGGTTGAATTAGTTCAAGTCAACAAAAGGCTTTGTGGTGTTAACATCCTGGAACAAATGTTCAATTTCTGCCCAAATCACTTTATGTACGGATGCTAAACTGATAACAATAAATCTGTACGACTTTGATATTCAAAGCCAAGTCTATTACTTTCATTCAAAAAATTTAAGATGGAGATGTCATTTTAATACTGAGATTTTCCCAATTCTGGAAGTTGTAAAATGTTTTTACTTCATTAAAATGAAAAAATTTGAGATGGGTGGAGGGGAGGAAACAAGGTATATAAATTGTATCATCTTCCTGTCTTTTCAGATTGAGTTTAGTCTGATATTTATTCCAATTTCTGTAAAGAAGGATTACCTTGGTATTCATTTGTCCTTGCACTAACCTTGAGGAGACCCTCCAGCTCCAGGACTCCATCATTCTCAGAAGTCATCTATGAATGATCATGTTTTAGGGAGTTAACTCACCATAGCCAAACTCACAAGAAACTGATGCCTAAACAGAAAAGCCGGCATATGAATATACCGACGGCCAGAGGGGCAGGATGACCAGTGTGGGTCATTGACATTGGACTTTCTCTCCTGGCAGATAAGTCTATAATGTAGACAGACCATTTACAGATATGAACAGATAGTGGTATATTCTGAAGCTCTTTTCTATCAAGCAAGGGTGAACTGACCTTTTTTAATCTAGACATTTTTGTCCTATCACTTTTCCTTTATCATAAGCCTGTCCACTTCTCTCTTTCACCACTGTTTCCGTCCTAGCCCTCATCATCTCTTGGGAAACTTACCTAATCAGTACACATAAGAAGTTATTTCTTTGAAGTGTTATTTTCTGAAAAGCTCTCCACAGATATTATCAATTTGTGCAGATTCTTACTAGTTTTTGATTTGGGATTGGGAAGGAATGCATCGTTTTTTTACCATGCCCTCAAATTGTGGAGTTGTGCTTTACTTTGGTTCTATATATTGACTGCAGCACACACTTTATTTTAAAAAGGTAAACATGTTAAATAGGATATTCTGAGAAAAACATTTTATATGTGACTTTTTTTAGCCTCTAATTGGTATCATTTTTCCTCAAGTGGTAATCTTCAAATTGTAGTTTACGAAATCGGATGAGATTTTGCCTACCATTTTACACATTCGCCTCTTTATCACTCTAGTATTTCACTCCCCATTCTCATTCTCAGTCTCCAGTGAAGAATCTTGCTTATTTCACTAAGAAAATAAAAGTATCCAAAGAGAACTTCCACATGATCCCACTACAGCACTCCCAGCCTACCTCCACCTGCTCCCTATGCTCTGCCTTCCCGCCTGTTAGCATGGACGCACTGTTCTGGTCCCCTCTCCTCTCCTCTCTCACCTGCTGAAGGAGAGCATGCTGATTTTTGTGTCTCCTTCTGTATCATCACATTTTCCCTCTCTACTGACTCTTGCATTAGCTTAGAAGCATGCTGTAATATTTCCCATTGTTAACAAAAACAAAAAACCTCTCCCTGGTCTCCACATTCCCCTCCACCTACTGGCCCATTTCTCTGCTTCCCTTTGAGGGTTGTCTGCACCTCCCTCCCTCCTGGTTTCCTCTGATCCTGCTCCATTCTGTTATGGTCCCCAGTTGTCCTGTAGAAATGCTCTTACCGGGGCCATGAGAGGTGCCATATTGCCCAGTCCAGCATCATGACCAAGATGCTCAACCTGATGGCCCTTCCAACATGACTGATTACTCCCTCTTGATACCTTTTGTCCCTTAACCTCCAGAACACTTTTTTTGTTATTTTCTTCTTAACCTTTCTTTCTCGGTCCTTTTTGCGGGCCCTCCCCTGTCTTTCTGACTTCTTTCCTGAACCCCAGACGTATATATGTATTTTTCTATCCAGCATCTCCCCTTGGGTACCTAATAGGTGTTGGGTTTAATACATCCAAAATGGAACTCCTGATTCTGAATGCCGACAAACCCTGTCCTCCCATTCTCAGGGGATGGCAGTTCCATCTGGGAATCACTCAAGCCAAAACCCTTGAATTTATCCTTGACTTCTCTCCCTCCCTTTCTGTCGCATTTCAGCCCACCTGCAAATCTGTTGACTCTGACCTTCAAAATGTATCTACAATCTACCTACCTCCTACCACCTCATTCCTACCACCATAATCCAAACCATCCTCATCACTAGGTCTGGGTTCCTGCTAGAGCATCCTAACTGGCCTCTGTGCTTCTCCACCACCCCTTCGGTCTGTTCTCCATCCCACTACCAGCATGATCCTTTCCATGTACGTCAGATCATGTCAAAAACCCCTGGTGTCTTTCCATCTCACATGGAGGTAGTCTAATGGACTTGGCAATGGCTTACCACGTTCTTCATTACCTGACCACCACTCCTCCGCCAGTCCCCTCCTTGGCCCCCTCCTGCACCAACCTTTCCTCTCCCCCTTACTTCCCTGCCCAGGACCTCACTCTTGCTGTGTTCTCTGCATTGGAATGTTCTTCCCCCAGATAGCCTCATGCCTCACTCCCTCCCTTCTTTCAGGCCATCCCTGGTCGTCCTGCCTAAACTAACTCTTCCTACCACCCCTCTGCCGGCACTCCTAAAACTGCTTCGTTTTTTGTCCCCAGCGCTGTGGCCACCAGACACATAGTACTTGGATTTGTTTATTGTCTTTTTCTTCATAATGAAGCAGAAGGGGAAAAGGGCTTTATCTGTTTTGTTTACTTTGCCTGCCACATGGCTCTCGGATGAGAGTTGTTGAATGAATGAGTGAACACGCAAACTACTGAGAGACCAGGAAGTCCGGACTGGAGCCCTGTCTATGTAATATGAATGTGTAGCATGATACAGATCTCCATCAACCCAGCATAGATTAATTATTCTTGCTTTTATATTTTTTTCTCATCTGTAGCTTGGTAACTAACTTATCTTCATGTTATTGAGATAGCACGTTGAGTTGCTTTTCTCTGTTTGCTTTTTAATCTCTTAATAGAAAATGTTAATCTGTCTCAAATTGCTTTTCACGTGTGTCTAGAAATTAACTTTACATGCATTTTTGGGTGATTACAAATACAGCATGTCATGGGACATTTATCCATTGTGGGGACTTCTTCTAGTGTGAAGACGATCTGGCTGAAAAAAGAAGGAGCAACGAGGTGCTGCGTGGGGCCATCCAAACCTACCAGGAGGTGGCCAGCCTGCCCGATGTCCCCACAGACTTGCTGAAGCTGACCTTGAAGCGACGCTCAGACAGACAGCAATTTTTGGGTAAGACAGAATAAGACTTAGTTCGGCACCAAATGCCATGCTGTGTACTCTTAGGTGAGCTTAGTTACCTAGGAGGGAACTTGAGTTTCATAACTTATTTCAGGTAATTTACCCGAATGGGTTCTAGACAGAATTGGCGGTCCTAACCTTAATACTTACAAAGATGCAGACGGTATTTTACCACCTTTTCCTCACTAACCGCCCCCCCACTCCCAATTTTAAAGTTGAGGCAGATGGTATGCTGGGAGGTTGGATAATTTGCCTAAGGAATCACAGCTAATAAATGAGTAGGTCTGAAATAAAAAACTCTTCCTGTTACACCAAACTCTTTGCTCTCTTAACTATGAAGAACTGATTCATGGAGGTTGAAATTATCAGAACAGTTTTTATAAAAGATGGAATATTAGGAGTTCCAGGCATTAAAAATTTTGCCTGTAAAGTTTGACTCTAGACCAAGGAAAATGATAGGAAAAAAAAACTTATTAAAATCACTAAGTAAATTTGAGCAGCATAAAGCATCCTCTCTGACTGACCCAGGTGCCCATGAAAGGCAAGTAAGACTAGCCCTAACCTAATTTCATTATGACCAGGCTTCTGATTCCCTCCCACCTAACCTGTCATTAGGAAACCAGGCGGAAGAATCTAGGCCACGTGTAACCGCTCCGGTGGGTGCTAGCGGCTGGGTACGTTACCAAAACAGTTACTGATGCCACTAGGAGAGGCTCATATAAGTGATACCGAAGGCCAGCTAACCCTGTTACCAGTTTTCTGAGGGATAGGGTTAAGGGTAGTTGTGTCACTTTAGTAAATGACCAAAGTCTGGTAGGAGCAGAACCCAAGGGATGATTAGAAACTGGAAGAAAGGGTCCATTAGACTTCTATGCAAAAGGGCCAGTCCAGAAGAAGGAAAACAGACAGCACCCACACAAGATGGAAAAGACAGGGCTGGTGCTCAGGGGAAGCACTCGCCTTGGGCACAAAATTAGTATCACTGAGCTTTCCTCTTGCCTCAGGCTCCAATATGGCTTGGTTAAGCATTGTTTACTTATTCTGTCCTTCAAATTTTGATATTTTGTTCATTGTGGATTTTTTTACATTAATTTTGATTTTTAGGAAGAATGCATAAAAGTATCACGCCTCTGGGTGACTGAATTTTGGGCAGCCTCTTACACTTTGCATTGAGCACCTCACTTGCCTCACCTTATTCCTGGACCTGGGGGAAAGACTGCCTACAAATATATCTAACCCCCTTCCGCAACCATCCTTCAATACTTGAATATAGTCTTTTCCTCCAAATGAGAATGAGGCAAGTTCATGAGAGGAGGCTCTATGAGGAGGGGATTGTAGGGAGAAGATTTTATTGAAGGTGACAAGGTGGCGAAGTTTACTCCCAGTATAACAGGGTTGCATGATGCAGAGTAAAAGGTTCGGGGAGGGCAGCAGGCGAGATGTTTACCCGGGCCTTTGCAGTGGTTAACAGGGGAAGTGTAGGAGCAGAGGAAAAGTATGAACCTAAGTTGGACAGATAGTGGGGAAGGGAATGTAAGAAAAGTAGAGTCAGATTTGTGAGTGAGGGAATGAATCACCAAGCGAACCAATCCAAGATCAGCTAGTAATGGGGAGAAGGCCATGGGATAAGCTGGTGATGTTTTATGCCAAATAGTTTTATCTGTGATCAGGACACACCTGCATTAGCTTATTGGTAGTCCTCTCATACTCTTGGCTAATACTTAGTTTGTGGGCAACTGAGCCCTTTAGGGAATGAATTTTATCATGTATACTGGTCTTATTTTGCACATTTTCCCATATTCCATTTATTACCAACTGTGGTGAGGAGGAATGACAGCTGGCCCCAGAAATTTTAAATTTCCATCACATAGCCTTAAAAATCGACCAAGGCTGGGGTTTTCATGATTCCTGTTGTGCATAGCATCCTATCATCCACCAGAGGGTCCCATAATACCAGATGATGTCTTCTTGCTCCTCCACTAGGTCATTCATTACCTGGAGGTGAGGACACTTAATTAGAACCAGGGTTAGCAGTATACCCCAGTGCCTTTTCAAGTTTCACACAGGGAGCTACACCCAAAATCTGTTAGACTTTTTATTTGTTCTCTGTTCATAATCTTGAAGTTAATCGTAATAAGCCAAAGATAACCCAGTGAAACAATTTTTTTACAAGGAATTGATAAAACTTTTAGAGGGAATTTGACATAAGATAAATGTTGGTGAACTCAGAAAATAATTTGTCTTTAAAATGTTTATAATCAGTATTATATTCAGGATCTACTTATAGGAGTTATTGGTAATCTTTGTAGCTGCCTGATGAAATCCTAAGAAGCCATCAGTGTATAGAGTCAGATTTCAGCTGCTCTTTGGGCTCTATTGAATAGTTTCTCTTGTCTCTCGTGCTTTGTAGACTCAATACAAAGATGTACATGATCTGTTTTTATTTCTGTTGAGTTGTTGTTGTTGTTGTTTTCTCTTCCCACCAAATCAGGTCACATGAGAGGCTCCCTGATTACCCTGCAGAAATTAGTTCAACTATTTCCTGATGATATGTCTTTAAAGAACGACCTTGGAGTGGGGTACCTCTTGATAGGGGATAACAACAATGCTCAGAAGGTCTATGAAGAGGTAAGCAGATAGCAATCTCCTATTGACCACATCCAGTTGTTTTGAGCATGAAGTTTTAACGTCACTGGTAAATTGCATTTATAACGCCCAACCTCTCTCTTTCTTTACTTTAAATTAAGTTAAAGAGAAAGTTAGTATTCATATAGTTGACATACTCTAAATTTTGTCTTCATCTCCTGTTTTGCCTTAATCAGAAAATTTTAAAGTTTAGTTAGCACTTGGTACATCAAAACCTTCAACTTATTATTGTGATAGTTTTTTTATTTTATTTATTTATTTAAGATTTTATTTATTTATTTGACACAGAGAGAGACAGCGAGAGAGGGAACACAAGCAGGGGGAGAGGCAGAGGGAGAGGGAGATGCTGACTCCCTGCTGAGCAGGGAGCCTGACGTGGGGCTCAATCCCAGGACCCTGGGATCATGACCTGAGCCGAAGGCAGATGCTTAACGACTGAGCCACCCAGATGCCCCTGTGATAGTTTTTTTTAAAATAAATTTTAAAGATTTT